>NC_088223.1:30503047-30603047 GCF_036934945.1 Oncorhynchus masou masou | reverse complement strand
GATCTTAAATAAAGACATGGAACAAGTCTACTTGTAAAGCTCCATTTAAAAATGATTAATTGCACCAAAGCCTCCCCTCCGACTCCAGGCTATACATTGTAAATGGTGGCCTCAGTCTGCCAGGATATTCACTGTATATGGTGACCTCAGTCTGCCAGGCTATTCAGTGTAAATGGGGACAAGGCTGCCCTCTGCCTCTATTCTAGTTTCAGCCCAGCATGATAACCCAGGCAGCCACAAAGACATGTTATTTCCCCCCCGCTTTTTTCTCTCTCTGATTCTCCTTGTTGATCTTGTCACCTGCCCAGTTCCCCCCGTAGTTCTCCTTCTCTAAACCCCAGGTTCTCTCCCTCTGTCTCCCCTTTCATAAAGCCCAGGTTTGAAGTGCTTCCTGTGGATCCGGTAAGTGGTTGGCTCAGCAGCGCGGCGCGCCGGGTGACTCAGCGAGAGGAGAAATCAGCAGACTGACACTATCACTCCTCTCCTGCAGCACAGGGCTCAGAGCGAAGCTATGCACAGACAATCGATTTAATGACTGTGAATAGTACAGGCAGGGGGGTTGGGGGGGGTATACAGGACGGCTCTGTTCAGGTTTTCCTAACCTTGTTTTTAAAACCTGGTCAGCCTGTCTGCTGCTTGCGAGACGAGAGGCTGAGCCTGCAGAGAGTTTAGTAGTTCAGACAGGGGATGTCTGTGTCCCGAAGTCCTCCCTATTCCTTACATAGCAGGGCCCAGTCCTGGTCATCTGTAGTGCACAATATAGGGAATAAGGTGCCATTTCAGACACACCTAGGAAAAAGCAAAGTACACAGTTAACAGGACTGTAGTATTACAGGTAAAGGTAAAGGACTGTGGTATTACAGGGTGGTAGACAAGGTAAAGGACTGTGGTATTACAGGGTGGTAGACAAGGTAAAGGACTGTGGTATTACAGGTAAAGGTAAAGGACTGTGGTATTACAGGGTGGTAAACAAGGTAAAGGACTGTGGTATTACAGGGTGGTAGACAAGGTAAAGGACTGTGGTATTACAGGTAAAGGTAAAGGACTGTGGTATTACAGGGTGGTAGACAAGGTAAAGGACTGTGGTATTACAGGTAAAGGTAAAGGACTGTGGTATTACAGGGTGGTAAACAAGGTAAAGGACTGTGGTATTACAGGGTGGTAGACAAGGTAAAGGACTGTGGTATTACAGGTAAAGGTAAAGGACTGTGGTATTACAGGTAAAGGTAAAGGACTGTGGTATTACAGGGTGGTAGACAAGGTAAAGGACTGTGGTTTTACAGGTAAAGGAAAAGGACTGTGGTATTACAGGGTAGTAGACAAGGTAAAGGACTGTGGTATTACAGGGTGGTAAACAAGGTAAAGGACTGTGGTATTACAGGGTGGTAGACAAGGTAACGGACTGTGGTATTACAGGGTGTTAGACAAGGTAAAGGACTGTGGTATAATAGGGTGGTAAACAAGGTAAAGGACTGTGGTATTACAGGGTGGTAAACAAGGTAAAGGACTGTGGTATTACAGGGTGGTAGACAAGGTAAAGGACTGTGGTATTACAGGGTGGTAAACAAGGTAAAGGACTGTGGTATTACAGGGTGGTAAACAAGGTAAAGGACTGTGGTATTACAGGGCGGTAAACAAGGTAAAGGACTGTGGTATTACAGGGTGGTAAACAAGGTAAAGGACTGTGGTATTACAGGTAAAGGTAAAGGACTGTGGTATTACAGGGCGGTAAACAAGGTAAAGGACTGTGGTATTACAGGTAAAGGTAAAGGACTGTGGTGTTACAGGGTGGTAAACAAGGTAAAGGACTGTGGTATTGCAGGGCGGAAGACAAGGTAAAGGACTGTGGTATTACAGGGTGGTAGACAAGGTAAAGGACTGTGGTATTACAGGTAAAGGTAAAGGACTGTGGTATTACAGGGCGGTAAACTAGGTAAAGGACTGTGGTATTACAGGTAAAGGTAAAGGACTGTGGTATTACAGGGTGGTAAACAAGGTAAAGGACTGTGGTATTACAGGGTGGTAAACAAGGTAAAGGACTGTGGTATTACAGGTAAAGGTAAAGGACTGTGGTATTACAGGTAAAGGTAAATGACTGTGGTATTACAGGGTGGTAGACAAGGTGAAGGACTGTGGTATTACAGGGTGGTAGACAAGGTAAAGGACTGTGGTATTACAGGTAAAGTTAAAGGACTGTGGTATTACAGGTAAAGGTAAAGGACTGTGGTATTACAGGGTGGTAGACAAGGTAAAGGACTGTGGTATTACAGGCTGTTAAACAAGGTAAAGTGATGTGGTTTTACAGGGTGGTAGACAAGGTAAAGGACTGTGGTATTACAGGTAAAGTTAAAGGACTGTGGTATTACAGGTAAAGGTAAAGGGCTGTGGTATTACAGGGTGGTAGACAAGGTAAATGACTGTGGTATTACAGGGTGGTAGACAAGGTAAAGGACTGTGGTATTACAGGTAAAGGTAAAGGGCTGTGGTATTACAGGGTGGTAGACAAGGTAAATGACTGTGGTATTACAGGGTGGTAGACAAGGTAAAGGACTAAGGTATTACAGGTAAAGGTAAAGGACTGTGGTATTACAGGGTGGTAAACAAGGTAAAGGACTGTGGTATTACAGGGTGGTAAACAAGGTAAAGGACTGTGGTATTACAGGGTGGTAAACAAGGTAAAGGACTGTGGTATTACAGGTAAAGGTAAAGGACTGTGGTATTACAGGGTGGTAGACAAGGTAAAGGACTGTGGTATTACAGGGTGGTAGACAAGGTAAAGGACTGTGGTATTACAGGTAAAGGTAAAGGACTGTGTTATTACAGGGTGGTAGACAAGGTAAAGGACTGTGGTATTACATGTCGTTAAACAAGGTAAAGGACTGTGGTATTACAGGTAAAGGTAAAGGACTGTGGTATTACAGGTAAAGGTAAAGGACTGTGGTATTACCGGGCGGTAGACAAGGTAAAGGACTGTGGTATTACAGGGTTTGTGGACAAGGTAAAGGATTGTGGTATTACAGGGCATTAGACGATGAGATTCACGGAGGACTTTATGGCTGAACGTGATAGCAGGGAATCATCTTAATGCTGCTGTGCTAAATGGTTAATTTAGTCTGGTGCCTTCATGCCTTCTGTCCATCCTATTTCACATGACTTTATTTACTGAGAGGAGTATACAGAATGCTTATCCTACTCTGTGACCTTTTAACACTAAGGTGGTTGAAACGGCCAGTACCACAGAACTATACAGAACAGTATAGTATGGTACCTCTATGGCTGGTACAGTCATCATCATAAGGGCGAAGTACTCCATTCATGAGTGGAACAGTTGTTGCGCTGTGGTCTGAAGAGCAGTTCCTTTTCCCAGCTCTGGCTCAGACTGCCCCCAAGGTCAGAACTTAAACGGCCTGGGCCTGTGTTCATAAAGCATCTCAGAGTCGGGGTGGTGATTAGGATCAGTTCAGCCATGTAAGATAACAATGAATATGATTTCATGGTCAGAGGGGACCTGATCATAGAGCAGCACTCTTAACCCTGAGATGCTTTATGAATAGGGGTTTTGACCTGGACAACCACACAGTAGACCTGGACAACCACACAGTAGACCTGGACAACCACACAGTAGACCTGGACAACCACACAGTAAACCTGGACAACCACACAGTAGACCTGGACAAAGGTTGCGGAACTCTGTGGCTGGAGCTACTGAAGGCAATGACAGAGGAAATATGTATATGAAAACAATAGGGGCCTACTTCCCGGCAATTAATGTCGACTGAATCGATGTTGCTGCTGGATTACTGTTTTCCTGCATTATTTCTGGGCTTGGAGACAAGATTGGTATCGGTAGACAGGTTATCTTAGTGAAAATGATATCAGATTTGATTAGAAAAGATCTTTTGAGAAGGATCCCTTCAAAATCCACTTCTGAACCTCTCAGATTAAGTGGCTCAGCTGCATGTTAGATACATTGCAATGGCAATCCAGAGGCTGAGACTTTGTTAGGAGGAGGGGATGGAGAGATTGAGGGATGAAAGGGAGGAGGGGTGGCAGTATCGGTTTACCCAGGAGAGAGCTACTGTAATCCATCAGCCTGGCTGCCCCTTTAGCACAGTCAGACCAGCTGCCTGACCACCCCCCCTCTCTTCCTTTCTCTCTCTCTCTCTCTCTTTTCATCCCTCTCGCTCTCTCCCTTCGTTCCTATTGCTTGCTCTCTCCCTCTTTTTCTCCCTCTTTCTCTCCCTCTCTCTTTTTTTCTCTTTGCATTTTCACATTTGCTGGGGTTACATTTTGAGAGCACTGAAGGATTCTCAATGTCTTGAAAAATAATTTATGATTTCAATTCTAGGACGCTCTGGTGTGAGCACCTTGAACAATTCCCTTGCTGTATGTCTAGGACACTCTGGTGTGAGTACCTTGAACCTTTTCCTTGATATATTAGTTGTAGTTGCAGTTCACAGCCTATCAGTATTTTTCCAAATTAACATTGATCTTCTGAGGGTATGCCAACATAACAATCATGACTGGGGTAAAAACTGTAAAGATCTTGCTCAAGTGTTTTGTAAACTAGACTGAAACGGAGCACTTGAAGCAGAGTGTGTATAGTCCATATAACGATATAGAACTCAGAGATTTGGAGTCTGGCCAGAGTGGGTGAAAACACGCTTTGGTGATGAAATTTCACTTCCTTACCTTTTAAAATACAGTTAACCAAGACAAATATGATTCTTCATGTTCTGAATCGTTCAGTGGGATCTTTCTCTATCATATCATTAACATTATATAAAAAAGTCAGATTCCGTAATCTAATACATCCGATAATAAGCACGACGCCGCTTTCTTGGCAGTAACGTTTGAGGATTTTATGTGTTGTGGTGGTTGTTTGCAAAATACCCAGGAAAGCGAAGGTAACTGAACTAAATGACTATTGCCCCATAGCACTCACTTCTGTCATCATGAAGTGCTATGAGAGGCTAGTTAATATGGATAATATCTCCTCCACCTTATCCAACACCCTAGACCAAATTCAATTTGCATACAACCCCAATAGATCCACGGATGATCACGCCTACCACTGTTGTGTCATCAGCAAACTTAATGATGGTTTTGGAGTCGTGTTTGGCCACGCAGACGTGGGTGAACAGGGAATACAGGAGTGGACTAAGTACACACCCCTGAGGGGCCCCAGTGTTAAGGATATGCATGGTAGACGTGTTGTTTCCTACTCTTACCATCTGGTAGCGGCCCGTCAGGAAGTCCAGGATCTAGTTGCAGAGGGAGGTGGTTAGTCCCAGAGTCATTAGCTTAGTGATGAGCTTCGTGGGCACTATGGTGTTGAATGCTGAGCTGTAGTCAATGAACAGCATTCTCACATAGGTGTTCCTTTTGTCCAGGTGAGAAAGGGCAGTGTGGAGTGCGATTGAGATTGTGTCATCTGTGGATCTGTTGGGGCAGTATGCGAATTGGAGTAGGCCTGGGATATCTGGGAGGATGCTATTGATGTGAGCCATGACCAGCCTTTCAAAGCAGTTCATGGCTACTGACGTGAGTGCCAAGGGGCAGTAATCATTTATCCAGGTTACCTTCGCTTCCTTGGGCACAGGGACTATGGTGGTCTGCTTGAAACATGTAGGTATTACAGACTCGGTCAGGGAGAGGTTGAAAATGTCAGTGAAGACACTTGATAATCCGTCCTGGTAATCCGTCTGGCCCAGCGGCTTTGTGAATGTTGAAAGGTTTAAAGGTTTTGTTCACATCAACACCCGAGAGCGTTATCACACAATCATCTAGAACAGCTGGTGCTCTCATGCATGCTTCAGTGCTGCTTGCCTCGAAGCAAGCATAAAAGGCAGGACATAAAAGGAAGGCCAAGAAGATCATCAAGGATCTCAGCCATGGACTGTTCACCCTGCTATCATCCAGAAGGTGAGGTCAGTGCAGGTGCATCAAAGCAGGGACGAGAGACTGAAAAACAGCTATCTCAAGGCCATTAGACTGTTAAATAGCCATCACTAGCCGGCCTCCACCCAGTACCCTGCCCTGAACTTAGTCACTGCCACTAGCTACCACCCGGTTATTCAAGCCTGCACCTTAGAGGCTTTTGCCCCATGTACTGTACATAGACAGAGAACAATGGTCACTTTAATAATGGAATGCTGGTCCCGTTAATAATGGAAGACTGGTCACTTTAATAATGTTTACATACTGTTTTACCTATTTCATATGTATACAGTGCATTTGGAAGGTATTCAGACCTACTCCCATTTACATTTACATTACATTTAAGTCATTTGGCAGACGCTCTTATCCAGAGCGACTTACAAATTGGTGAATTCACCTTATGACATCCAGTGGAACAGCCACTTTACAATAGTGCATCTAAATCATTTAAGGGGGGTGAGAATGATTACTTTATCCTATCCTAGGTATTCCTTAAAGAGGTGGGGTTTCAGGTGTCTCCGGAAGGTGGTGATTGACTCCGCTGTCCTGGCATCGTGAGGGAGTTTGTTCCACCATTGGGGGGCCAGAGCAGCGAACAGTTTTGACTGGGCTGAGCGGGAACTGTACTTCCTCAGTGGTAGGGAGGCGAGCAGGCCAGAGGTGGATGAACGCAGTGCCCTTGTTTGGGTGTAGGGCCTGATCAGAGCCTGGAGGTACTGCGGTGCCGTTCCCCTCACAGCTCCGTAGGCAAGCACCATGGTCTTGTAGCGGATGCGAGCTTCAACTGGAAGCCAGTGGAGAGAGCGGAGGAGCGGGGTGACGTGAGAGAACTTGGGAAGGTTGAACACCAGACGGGCTGCGGCGTTCTGGATGAGTTGTAGGGGTTTAATGGCACAGGCAGGGAGCCCAGCCAACAGCGAGTTGCAGTAATCCAGACGGGAGATGACAAGTGCCTGGATTAGGACCTGCGCCGCTTCCTGTGTGAGGCAGGGTCGTACTCTGCGGTTTTTGTAGAGCATGAACCTACAGGAACGGGCCACCGCCTTGATGTTAGTTGAGAACGACAGGGTGTTGTCCAGGATCACGCCAAGGTTCTTAGCGCTCTGGGAGGAGGACACAATGGAGTTGTCAACCGTGATGGCGAGATCATGGATCGGGCAGTCTTTCCCTGGGAGGAAGAGCAGCTCCGTCTTGCCGAGGTTCAGCTTGAGGTGGTGATCCGTCATCCACACTGATATGTCTGCCAGACATGCAGAGATGCGATTCGCCACCTGGTCATCAGAAGGGGGAAAGGAGAAGATTAATTGTGTGTCGTCTGCATAGCAATGATAGGAGAGACCATGTGAGGTTATGACAGAGCCAAGTGACTTGGTGTATAGCGAGAATAGGAGAGGGCCTAGAACAGAGCCCTGGGGGACACCAGTGGTGAGAGCGCGTGGCGAGGGGACAGATTCTCGCCACGCCACCTGGTAGGAGCGACCTGTCAGGTAGGACGCAATCCAAGCGTGGGCCGTGCCGGAGATGCCCAACTCGGAGAGGGTGGAGAGGAGGATCTGATGGTTCACAGTATCGAAGGCAGCCGATAGGTCTAGAAGGATGAGAGCAGAGGAGAGAGAGTTAGCTTTAGCAGTGTGGAGCGCCTCCGTGATACAGAGAAGAGCAGTCTCAGTTGAATGACTAGTCTTGAAACCTAACTGATTTGGATCAAGAAGGTCATTCTGAGAGAGATAGCGGGAGAGCTGGCCAAGGACGGCACGTTCAAGAGTTTTGGAGAGAAAAGAAAGAAGGGATACTGGTCTGTAGTTGTTGACATCGGAGGGATCGAGTGTAGGTTTTTTCAGAAGGGGTGCAACTCTCGCTCTCTTGAAGACGGAAGGGACGTAGCCAGCGGTCAGGGATGAGTTGATGAGCGAGGTGAGGTAAGGGAGAAGGTCTCCGGAAATGGTCTGGAGAAGAGAGGAGGGGATAGGGTCAAGCGGGCAGGTTGTTGGGCGGCCGGCCGTCACAAGAAGCGAGATTTCATCTGGAGAGAGAGGGGAGAAAGAGGTCAGAGCACAGGGTAGGGCAGTGTGAGCAGAACCAGCGGTGTCGTTTGACTTAGCAAACGAGGATCGGATGTCGTCGACCTTCTTTTCAAAATGGTTGACGAAGTCATCTGCAGAGAGGGAGGAGGGGGGGAGGGGGAGGAGGATTCAGGAGGAAGGAGAAGGTGGCAAGACACTTGATACTCCCATTTTCCACGTTGTTACATTCCAGCCTTATTCTGAAATTGATTAAATACATGTTTTCCCTCATCAATCTACACACAATAACTCATAATGACAACGAAAAAAAGTAAAAAAAAAAAAAAGATTTAAATAGGTATTCAGACCCTTTGCTACGAGACTCGAAATCGAGCTCAGTTGCTTCCTGATTTTATTGATCATCTTTGAGATGTTTATACAACTTGATTTGAGTCTACCAGTGGTAAATTCAATTGATTGGACATAATTTGACAGAGCTTCAGAGTTCCTCTGTGCAGATGGGAGAACCTTCCAGATGGACAACCATCTCTGCAGCATTCCACCAATCAGGCCTTTATGGTAGAGTGGCCAGACAGAAGCCACTCCTTAGTAAAAGGGACATGATAGCCGCTTTGAGTTTGCCAAAAGTCACAAAAGTCACTTAAAATGTCTGGTATGATGAAACAAAGATTGAACTCTTTGGCCTGAATGCCAAGCGTCACGTCTGGAGGAAACATGGCACCATCCCTATGGAGAAGCATGGTGGTGGCAGCATCATGCTGTGGGGATGTTTTTTAGTGGCAGGGACTGGGAGACTAGAGGGAAAGATAAACGGAGCAAAGTACAGCGAGATCATTGATGAAAACCTGCTCCAGAGTGCTCAGGACCTCAGACTGGGGTGAAGGTTCATCTTTCAACAGGATAACGACCCTAAGCACACAGCCAAGACAACACAGGAATGACTTCGGGACAAGTCTCTGAATGTCCTTGAGTGGCCCAGCCAGAGCCTAGACTTGAACCCGATTGAACATCTCTGGAGAGGCCTGAAAATAGCTGTGCAGCAATGCTCCCCATCCAACCTGACAGAACTTGAGAAGATCTGCAGAGAAGAATGGAACAAACTCCCCAAATACAGGTGCGCCAAGCTTGTAGCATCATACCCAATAAGTCTCAAGGCTGTAATCACTTCCAAAGGTGCTTCAACAAAGAGTAAAGGGTCTGAATACTTGTAATGTAAATGTGATATTTTTTTTATTTGTTTGTAATACATTTGCAAAACTGTCTAAAAAAACGGTTTTTGCTTTGTTATTATGAGGTATTGTGTGTAGATTGACGGGGGGGGAACTATTGAATCCATTTAAGAATAAGACTGTAACATAACAAAATGTGAAAAAGGTCAAAGGGTCTGAATACTTTCTGAATGCACCGTATATACTGCATATACCTGTATGTATATTTATACTCCACCAATATTGCTTGTTCTAGTAATTCTACATTTCTTATTTCCATTATTATACTTCTATATTTATATGTAATGTTGTGTGTTGTTAGATATTACTACAATGTTGGAGCTAGGAACACCTGCATTTTGCTACACCGGCAATAACATAGGCTAAATACTCTGTGTATGCGACCAATACAATTTGATTTGATTTGATTTGTGATTGTATCGTGTAATGAGGTCCATGGCAATTCTCAGCCCTATTATTTTACCCGTTGGTCAAGAAATGCGTTTTGGATTGGACACTCTATAATATAATATTTGAGGACCAAGAATCACCTAAATAAAAGCTAGACAGTCAATGAGAGTTGAAAAGAAAAAAAAATCTAGCATTATTGATTTTGTTATTATGTTTGAGCACAATAACACGGCATTAGCCATTGCGAAATGCATAGAATTGCAGGAAATTTGCTTTAAAACTACAACATTTTCTCTCAGCCCCATGGCAAAATGTGTAGAATTGCAGGAAATGTGCTTTAAAACTGAAACATTTTCTCTCAGCCCCATGGCAAAATGTGTAGAATTGCAGGAATTGTGCTTTAAAACTGAAACGTTTTCTCTCAGCCCCATGGCAAAATGTGTGGAATTGCAGGAAATTTGCTTTAAAGCTGCAAACAATTCTCAAAGTTCCATGAAGAAATAAGTTGAATTGTAGGAAATTGTATTAAAAATACAAACATTTCTTTCCACCGCTAAAGTTGTCTCTAAATGTCAGCCATGCTGCCATGCCCCCTGCCTCACCCACCAACTAAGCCCCTTTTTTATCCTGAAATTAACCTGGGCCTGTATAAATAATTAACGGCCAGATTTGTATCATCCTGTAGTACAATAACAGAACAGATCCTTGTTTCCTGCCAACTGATGCTATCTCACTAATGTCCTGCTGCAGTAACACTCTACATGCTATGTGAGGGCTAAATTTAGACCCCCTTGTCCAATCACCAGAAACACACCTCCGCCCCCATACCTGGAAGGTGCACAGTAAAGTAAAAGTGCGCTGTGCTTTCAGACCTGCTAGCCAGAGGGAAACCAGAGAGCCAGTGTATCAGGTTCCTGTCCGTTCAGCGATATCACTTTGCTGTAACTCTACACTCTGTCATGTGACACTGAGTGGCATACTGAAGTGCTCTGCAATGAGGATCAAATCATATCCAAATAATGTGTGCATGAAGGAGATTAAATACATTCAGGAGGTATAAATGCAAGAGGTTGCCTTTCTTGACATGTGCTGTATGTAATTGAATTTTGAGTTCCCATGTTACAACAAAGTGCATGAATATCTTCGCTGTGGAAGCCTAAGGGTGTATAAAAACACGCCTACCAATACATCATTAACAGTCTTACCTTTTGTTCGACAATATACTCTATAATGCATGTATAATATGTTTTATCTTTATGAAGTTGGCTTTATTGTTTTTCCAGTAGCAGCGTCAGTGTTAGGATGTAAACCTTTTTATAGGGTGACAGGATTCAGCGACAGCTTAACAAACCATGCTTGACAAGCTCACAAATCAAAAAAACAAAAAAAAAGCATATTGGCAAAGCTCAACTGACTGTTTTCCCCTAGCTGTCATTGGTGTAGTGGAGGGTAATGGCCATCACGTAAAACATGCCATCCTATCAACACAGAAAATATAGGGACAGTTACTTTATTCACCGCGAACTGTGATTAACGTTTACCTACCTTTTTCTTTACCACTACACATCACTGATTGGGCTAATAGAGAAAGGATCCAACGTGTAAGTGAACATAGATTAGAGTAACTGCGGTGGTCTGGCACTTGATCTTCATGCTGTTTCAGAGAAGGGTCAACTCTCCTCCTTGCAGAGGACATGGGAGATGAATCTCCTTGACAACTGAACTTATTATGAAGAAATATGAGGGCTGTGAAAAACGATCATGCCTCTGTATTAATATTTGATCATTATGAAATCATTTGAATCTTCTTTTTTAATTAAACCTTAATGGCGAATCAGTATAAGAAATCCATGTATTTTAGTAGCACATAACTAGTTAATTAGTTTATGTAAAGTAATTAAAGAATATAGCAGATACATTACATATAAATCAAATGAAATGATTTATATTTTAAGACTAAGGAATCTTTTAGAACTATGTGAAAAAGAAACAAGGCAAAGCCATGAAAGAGAAATTGAGCAAATTTGTATATCTTCTTAACCGCACACCCCCAAACTCTTCATAGGAAAAGTTGTTACCAACCGTTTTTTAAAGCCCATGAAAAGCAGAGTACACATAAATAAATTATTACTGGTCTGCATTAATAAAGAACAGGGGCTGAGAGCGATATGCATATGCATAAGTTCTACTGTAAATGAATCATCTCTCTGCTATCCAGTCTTCCTCCAGTCTCCCTGGGGACTCAGACTGTCACAGGGCCAGGCTGAGATACAGCCCCCATGTTAGTGGTCTTCACAGTGGAAAATGTTGCAGTTTAAAACAAGTTTGTTGCTTTAAACATGCTTCTGCACATCCTTCCATGGGGCAGAGAGAAGATTTTAGATTTTTTTAAAACAATTTCATGCTATTCTACTCATTTTCACATGGGGTGGAGAGGAAAATTAGCTGTTTTACAGGAAAGGTTGTGCAATTCTACACAAGTTGACATAAATTGCAGAAAAATATTAACAATTTTTAACATGATATCTGAGTGAGACTGATTTAGAAAATTAATGGCGCTGTCACGTTCGTCATATCGAGGAGACCAAAGCGCTGCGTGGTGTGAATGCATCTTTTTAATGAAGACGGAAAAACAGTTAAACAAACTATACAAAATAACAAAATGAACGTGACTGCTAATGAACACTGTGCTAACATGCAACATTACATAGACAATAACCCACAAAATACCCAAAGAGGATGGCTGCCTAAATATGGTTCTCTATCAGAGACAACGATTAACACCTGCCTCTAATTGAGAACCAATCTAGGCAACCATAGACATATATAAACACCTAGATGATAAACAACCCCATAAACCTACAAAACCCCTAGACAGTACAAAAACACATGTCACACTCTGACCTAATCAAAACAATAAAGAAAACAAAGAATACTCCCGTCAGGGCGTGACAGTACCCCCCCCCACAAAGGTGCGGACTCTGGCCGCAAAACCTATTCTAAAGGGGAGGGTCCAGGTGGGCCTTTATCACGGCGGCGCTTCGGGTGCAGGACGTGGACCCCACTCTACCTCAGTCTTGGCCCACTTAGGTGGCGCCTCTGGAACGGGGACCCTCGCAGCGGACCCCGGACTGAAGATCATCGTAGAGGGTGTCACTGGACTGAGGAGCGGCTCTGGCAGCTCCCGACAGGAGGGAGAATCCAGCAGCATCGGCGGCTCAGGACGGGAGGGAAGACTCTGGCGGCTCAGGACGGGAGGGAAGACTCTGGCGGATCCGGACGGGAGGGAAGACTCTGGCGGATCCGGACGGGAGGGAAGACTCTGGCGGATCCGGACGGGAGGGAAGACTCTGGCGGATCCGGACGGGAGGGAAGACTCTGGCGGATCCGGACGGGAGGGAAGACTCTGGCGGATCCGGACGGGAGGGAAGACTCTGGCGGATCCGGACGGGAGGGAAGACTCTGGCGGATCCGGACGGGAGGGAAGACTCTGGCGGATCCGGACGGGAGGGAAGACTCTGGCGGATCCGGACGGGAGGGAAGACTCTGGCGGATCCGGACGGGAGGGAAGACTCTGGCGGATCCGGACGGGAGGGAAGACTCTGGCGGATCCGGACGGGAGGGAAGACTCTGGCGGATCCGGACGGGAGGGAAGACTCTGGCGGATCCGGACTGGAGGGAAGACTCTGGCGGATTCGGACTGTGACCCGTCCCAAAAAATTATTCCTCCATTCTCCTGTATCCCTCCTCGCACTGTCCCAAAGAATCCCATGCAGGCTCTCCCTGGATCGATCGACCAACTCTAAATCTCCTCCCAGGTTGTTACCCATTCGTCCTTCTCCCGGGTCCATTAAGCGCTGTTCCTCCCAATCACGCTGCTTGGTCCTTTTAAGGTGGGTTATTCTATCATGTTTGTCGTATGAAGGAGACCAAAGCGCAGCGTGGTGTGAATGCATCTTTTTAATGAAGACGGAAAAAAACTTAAACAAACTATACAAAATAACAAAATGACCGTGACTGCTAATTAACACTGTGCTAACATGCAACATAACATAACCCACGAAATACCCAAAGAGGATGGCTGCCTAAATATGGTTCCCAATCAGAGACAATGATAAACACCTGCCTCTAATTGAGAACCAATCTAGGCAACCATAGACATATATAAACACCTAGATGATAAACAACCCCATAAACCTACAAAACCCCTAGACTGTACAAAAACACATGTCACACCCTGACCTAACCAAAGCAATAAAGAAAACAAAGAATACGTGACAGGTGCCCTCCACCAGTAATTCGACCATGATAACAAGTGTAGATAGCTGACTGCTAAACTAACTAACTAACAATTAATTTGTTTTTTTGCTGACATGAGCTAATTGACTGATTATCAATATCTGACATACAGTTCCTTCAGAAAAAATTCACAAAACTTGATTTTTCTGTGTCACAACCTGAATTTAAAATGGATTACATTGAGATTTTGTGTCCTTGGCCTACACACAATACCCCATATTGTCAAAGTGGAATTATGTTTTTTACAAATGTTTACAAATGAATTCAAATAAAAGTCGAACTGTTGTGAGTCAATAAATATTCAACACCTTTGTTATGGGAAGCCTAAATAAGTTCAGGAGTAAAAAATATGCTTAACAAGTCACATAATAAGTTACATGGACTCACTCTGTGTGCAATAATAGTGTTTAACATGATTTTTGAATGACTACCTCATCTCTGTATCCCACACATACAATTACCTGTAAGGTATGATGCAACCACAATGACTGGGAAGGTTTTGCAATGCCTTGTAAAGAAGGGCACCTATTGGTAGATGGGTAAAAAAAAAAGATATATATATATATATACAGTGCTTTGCGAAAGTATTCGGCCCCCTTGAACTTTGCGAACTTTTGCCACATTTCAGGCTTCAAACATAAAGATATAAAACTGTATTTTTTTGTGAAGAATCAACAACAAGTGGGACACAATCATGAAGTGGAACGACATTTATTGGATATTTCAAACTTTTTTAACA
This sequence comes from Oncorhynchus masou masou, assembly GCF_036934945.1. NCBI lineage: Eukaryota > Metazoa > Chordata > Actinopteri > Salmoniformes > Salmonidae > Oncorhynchus > Oncorhynchus masou. The sequence continues at coordinate 30,588,426 of NC_088223.1, read as the reverse complement.
AATCAAAAACTGAAAAATTGGGCGTGCAAAATTATTCAGCCCCTTTACTTTCAGTGCAGCAAACTCTCTCCAGAAGTTCAGTGAGGATCTCTGAATGATCCAATGTTGACCTAAATAACTAATGATGATAAATACAATCCACCTGTGTGTAATCAAGTCTCCGTATAAATGCACCTGCACTGTGATAGTCTCAGAGGTCCGTTAAAAGCGCAGAGAGCATCATGAAGAACAAGGAACACACCAGGCAGGTCCGAGATACTGTTGTGAAGAAGTTTAAAGCCGGATTTGGATACAAAAAGATTTCCCAAGCTTTAAACATCCCAAGGAGCACTGTGCAAGCGATAATATTGAAATGGAAGGAGTACTTTTTACCCCTTTGTCGTGATATTGTTGGTAGTTACTGTCTTGTCCCATCACTGCAACTCCCGTACGGACTCGGGAGAGAGCCATGCGTCCTCCAAAACACGACCCTGCCAAGCCGCACTGTTTCTTGACACACTGCTCGCTTAACCCAGCCTCACCAATGTGCGACTGGGTTACCGTCCAGCTGCCGACCAAACACTGTCCAGCTGGTGACCAAGGTCAGCTTGCAGGCGCCCGGACCTCCAGAAGGAGTTGCTAGATGGGACAAGGAAAACCCGTAAAGCCAAACCCTCCTCTAACCCAGACGATGCTGGGCGAAAACAGGTATAAAAAAAACGAATTTCTTCTTTTAATTGGCCATGATTCGGAAAGGCACACACCTGTCTATATAAGGTCCCACAGTTGACTTTGCATGTCATAGCAAAAACCAAACCATGAGGTCAAAGGAATTGTCCGTAGAGCTCCGAGACAGGCTTGTGTGGAGGCATGGTCTGGGGAAGGGTACAAAAAAATGTCTGCATAATTGAAGGTCCATAAGAAAAAATGTATATGTATGTATATATATATATATATATGTGTGTATATGTATTTTTTTTAACCTGGAAATTGTTCCAAGGGTCTTCATAAGGGTCGTCAGTTGCCCATCCCTGCCCTAAGTATAATTGATTTATTTTTTACAACCAAATCTACATTTTTATATTCATGGTATGTTGTGTGATTTCACATTTTTGAGAAACTTACCGCTGATCGCAAATCACTTCCTCACCATCATTGTGTTGAATGGGGGCCCCGAAAAAACACATCCATAAACACCTCCAAAAACACCCCAAAACGTCCTTTTAGAAATGGTGAAGCTCTCAGTACAGTGAACAAACAATGTGTACAACATCTGCCTCACTGTACTGAGAGCTCTGCCATTAAATGACATACTTGGGTGTTTGGAACCTTTGTTCATGTTTTTCAGGCTCCCATACTACACAATGAGGATGAGGAAGTGATTTGCTGTTTGGAGTAAGTTTCTTAAAAACATGTGAAATCACAAAAAAGGTGGCTGGAACCTTCTATAACATGCAGTTAACATCAAATGTAGAGATTTAATTGTAAAAATAACTTCTCCTTTAAGATTAATTTGAAACATAGCTGTTCTTAGATAAAAAAGCTTAGTACACCTGTGATCCTTAACACAAGGGTTTCTTTACTGTCACGCCCTGGCCTTAGTATTTTGTGTTTTCTTTATTATTTTGGTCAGGCCAGGGTGTGACATGGGTATTTATGTGGTGTGTTTTGTCTAGGGTTTTTTTCTAGGTTATGGGATTTTGGTTTACTGAAGTAGTCTAGGTAAGTCTATGGTTGCCTAGAGTGGTTCTCAATCAGAGGCAGGTGTTTATCGTTGTCTCTGATTAGGAACCATATTTAGGCAGCCATATTCTTTGAGTGTTTCGTGGGTGATTGTTTCTGTGTTTGTTGCACCAGATAGGGCTGGTTTGGTTTTTCACGTTTATTGTTTTTGTATATTGTTCGTATTTTCATCTTTATTAAAGATGTTTATAAATAACCACGCTGCATTTTGGTCCTCCTCTCTTTCACCAGAAGAAAACCGTAACATTTACAGTTTGTCAAGGCAGGTTTTCCTGCTATTTTCCTGCCCAGCAGAGACTCGTTAGGTCCCTCACAAAATGACAAAACTCATTATGGTCTATTACCTATTGTCTATATTCTCAGGCCTAAGACAGGAGTTCTTCTATTCCCCAAATGTAGAAGCCTAGGCTTCTTTCCAAACAGCACCCTATTCCTTATATAGTGTACTACTTTTTGACCCATGGGCCTGGTCAAAAGAAGTGCACCATGTAGGGAATAGGGTGCCATTTGGGGCGTGAACCTGGAATCCTTTTAGCACTCTGGCTTCATCTCAGAATATCTGACCAGGTGGTTAATCAAGACATTTCCTTTTAGCTCTTATGTCTTGTTCTGTGTCTCAGCGTAGTGTACATGCTAGCAACCCTGTTCCCTTATGGCTTCAGATGTAGGTTATTCTTCTCTCTGCTTGAGCAAGTAACTATCTTCTGATGTTATTGAGGTAAATAAAACCTTAAAATTAACTAAGGTAATGACTAATAGGATGTTACTAGTTAAGGGGATTATTTGGTAAATGTTTATGAATTCTAATTAACGTTTTCCATTTAAGAACAGCCCATCCATCCACTATAACTCTGCTTCCGTTAACATGGAATGCTAATGATGAGTCTGAGCATGTTGTAGTGATGTTGTCTTCATGGTAGAGGCTGATAGCCATGAGGTGATTTTATATTGAACTCTAAGGCAGGAGTCACTGGGCAATGTAATGATTTACTATGACAGCGAGGTTTACATCTTTATGCATAATCAGAATAACAAACACGCAATATTTTGCAGAATTTTGATATTGTTCTGTACACACACACACACACACACACACATGATACAATGTCTAGCCTACGCATTCACCATAGTTGCTGGGAAAATGCTGGAAAGAACAGGGTGAAAAGAAAATATCCGACCCAGAACAGTCCAGTTCGGGCCGGTTTCATGATATTGTGAAAATAGTCGAAGGCTAGACCATAATACGATGTAGAATCACTGTGATACATGGTGTAGACCACAGCAGGCTAGAATCGGCCACCGTGTTCTCAATGGATATACACCTGGATTATACTCTGATCCCACATACAGAGCTGTCAAATAATCTGTTACCACGGTAATAAAACAACAAAGTCCATATTAGTAGATTTGATTTGGCATGTCATCCCAATACCCCCCTGCCCCCATGCCATTGATACCAAACACAGACTCTATCTCTCAGCATAAATGAGTGGAGCATCATCTACAAGAGAACATCAAGGGGTTTCATTTCAATTAGGATATTGATTTATTATGTTCTGGGGTTGTTTGATGCTTAGTGTCATGAAGAGGCACTCTGTCTGTAATCCAATAGATTCAGCAGCTCAGGAGGCGCTAAATACAGGATAACCCGAAGACCGTGGCCTTCCAAGGACATGACATGCATTGTTGAGTTTCATTCTATTAGAAGTGATTCATTATTTATCAATGTCAGGGAAAATACTTCATAGTATACAGAATCAATACAGTATGCCATCATTTCGGAATTTCCCATGAAAGCTCATACATATTTTTTGTACAACAAAGAAGTGACATTTTAAAAGGCTATTCGACTGATGTCCTTTTGGTGGTGGACCATTCTTGACACACACGGGAAAGAGTTGAACGTAAAAAAAACCCAGCAGCGCTGCAGTTCTTGACACAAACCAATGCTCCTGGCACTTACTAGCATACACCGTTCAAAGACACTTAAATCTTTTGTTTTACCCATTTACCCTCCGAATGGCACACACACACAATCTGTGTCGCAATTGTCTCACGGCTTCAAAATCCTTCTTTAATTTGTCTCCTCCACTTCATCTACACTGATTGAAGTGGATTTAACAAGTGAAATCAATAAGGGATCATAGGTTTCACCTGGGTTCACCTGGTCAGTCTTTCTCATGGGGAAAGAGCAGGTGTTCCTAATGTTTTGTATACTAAGTGTATATCCATTGATTCTTGAAAAAGATCATGTATTAAAATGCCTCAGAAGATTTGTTCAACTATCTGGCTCTAAATCCTGGATTTCCTTTTCAAAAGCACTTCCATGCTTCACAGCAGTATCTCCCTTGTAGCCTCAGCCTCGTCTGCAGTTCTAATTGACACCAGATGAGTAATTGAAATGAAAAAGGAAGGCTCTCAGGTGGTTATGAGTTATGATGATTCAGTGCATTTTGATCATGTAACCTGAGCTGAATTCCAGATAATGACCACTATTAAGCCAAGTCACAGTTCCTTCTCCTCTTTTCACGTTCCCCCGCTTTTCAGAGCCTAATGATGGTTTGATGGGAAGCTTCATTAGGCTAAGAGACGTTGAACCGATAAACATCAGCTCATGCTAATTATATATTAAGAGTTCAAGTAGTGTTGCTGTGCTGTTCCTTTTAGAAAGCACTCTCAGAGAAAGGCTTATCATGCCAAGTAGGCGTGCTGATGGACCTGTGAATTATAGTTGGACAGATGGTACAGTATAATACAGATGTTGGTACAGTATAATACAGAGGTTGATACAGTATAATACAGAGGTTGGTACAGTATAATACAGATGTTGGTACAGTATAATACAGAGGTTGGTACAGTATAATACAGAGGTTGGTACAGTACAATACAGATGTTGGTACAGTATAATACAGATGTTGGTACAGTATAATACAGAGGTTGATACAGTATAATACAGAGGTTGGTACAGTACAATACAGATGTTGGTACAGTATAATACAGATGTTGGTACAGTATAATAAAGAGGTTGGTACAATATAATACAGAGGTTGGTACAGTATAATACAGAGGTTGGTACAGTATAATACAGAGGTTGGTACAGTATAATACAGAGGTTGGTACAGTACAATACAGATGTTGATACAGTACAATATAGAGGTTGGTACAGTATAATACAGATGTTGATACAGTGCAATCTAGAGGTTGGTACAGTACAATAGAGATGTTGGTACAGTACAATAGAGAGGTTGATACAGTACAATATAGAGGTTGGTACAGTACAATATAGAGGTTGGTACAGTACAATATAGAGATTGATACAGTACAATATAGAGGTTGGTACAGTATAATACAGATGTTGATACAGTACAATATAGAGGTTGGTACAGTACAATACAGATGTTGATACAGTACAATATAGAGGTTGGTACAGTATAATACAGAGGTTGGTACAGTATAATACAGATGTTGGTACAGTATAATAAAGAGGTTGGTACAATATAATACAGAGGTTGGTACAGTATAATACAGAGGTTGGTACAGTATAATACAGAGGTTGGTACAGTATAATACAGAGGTTGGTACAGTACAATACAGATGTTGATACAGTACAATATAGAGGTTGGTACAGTATAATACAGATGTTGATACAGTGCAATCTAGAGGTTGGTACAGTACAATAGAGATGTTGGTACAGTACAATAGAGAGGTTGATACAGTACAATATAGAGGTTGGTACAGTACAATATAGAGGTTGGTACAGTACAATATAGAGATTGATACAGTACAATATAGAGGTTGGTACAGTATAATACAGATGTTGATACAGTACAATATAGAGGTTGGTACAGTACAATACAGATGTTGATACAGTACAATATAGAGGTTGGTACAGTATAATACAGAGGTTGGTACAGTATAATACAGAGGTTGGTACAGTACAATACAGATGTTGGTACAGTATAATACAGATGTTGGTACAGTATAATACAGATGTTGGTACAGTATAATACAGAGGTTGATACAGTATAATACAGAGGTTGATACAGTATAATACAGATGTTGGTACAGTATAATACAGAGGTTGGTACAGTATAATACAGAGGTTGGTACAGTACAATACAGATGTTGGTACAGTATAATACAGATGTTGGTACAGTATAATACAGAGGTTGATACAGTATAATACAGAGGTTGGTACAGTACAATACAGATGTTGGTACAGTATAATACAGATGTTGGTACAGTGTAATAAAGAGGTTGGTACAATATAATAGAGGTTGGTACAGTATAATACAGAGGTTGGTACAGTATAATACAGAGGTTGGTACAGTATAATACAGAGGTTGGTACAGTACAATACAGATGTTGATACAGTACAATATAGAGGTTGGTACAGTATAATACAGATGTTGATACAGTGCAATCTAGAGGTTGGTACAGTACAATAGAGATGTTGGTACAGTACAATAGAGAGGTTGATACAGTACAATATAGAGGTTGGTACAGTACAATATAGAGGTTGGTACAGTACAATATAGAGATTGATACAGTACAATATAGAGGTTGGTACAGTATAATACAGATGTTGATACAGTACAATATAGAGGTTGGTACAGTACAATACAGATGTTGATACAGTACAATATAGAGGTTGGTACAGTATAATACAGATGTTGGTACAGTATAATACAGATGTTGGTACAGTATAATAAAGAGGTTGGTACAATATAATACAGAGGTTGGTACAGTATAATACAGAGGTTGGTACAGTATAATACAGAGGTTGGTACAGTATAATACAGAGGTTGGTACAGTACAATACAGATGTTGATACAGTACAATATAGAGGTTGGTACAGTATAATACAGATGTTGATACAGTGCAATCTAGAGGTTGGTACAGTACAATAGAGATGTTGGTACAGTACAATAGAGAGGTTGATACAGTACAATATAGAGGTTGGTACAGTACAATATAGAGGTTGGTACAGTACAATATAGAGATTGATACAGTACAATATAGAGGTTGGTACAGTATAATACAGATGTTGATACAGTACAATATAGAGGTTGGTACAGTACAATACAGATGTTGATACAGTACAATATAGAGGTTGGTACAGTATAATACAGAGGTTGGTACAGTACAATACAGAGGTTGGTACAGTACAATAGAGATGTTGATACAGTACAATACAGATGTTGATACAGTACAATACAGAGGTTGGTACAGTACAATATAGAGGTTGGTACAGTATAATACAGAGGTTGGTACAGTACAATACAGAGGTTGGTACAGTACAATACAGAGGTTGGTACAGTACAATACAGAGGTTGATACAGTACAATATAGAGGTTGGTACAGTACAATACAGAGGTTGGTACAGTATAATACAGAGGTTGGTACACTACAGAATAAGTTTTCTCACTCACTATAACATATCAACATGCAAAGTGTGTTATTTCCTCAGAATCTGTTCACAATCCACTGCTGTAGTTTAGTGTCTGTTATATGTTTATTTTCCAATGGTGGACCAGCATCAGTGTTTACAGTGTTGCCATAAAGAACCAAGGGCAGGCTTCTGTGTTTCTTGTTCAGGATAGCCACACAGAGATAGTGGTTCATTTTCGAGTGAATCTGACAGGAGAAATACTCCTGGTCCCTTCCCCAGGACGGCTGATGTCAACTCACATCTTACTGCTCCACAACCTCCTAAACAACATTTTAATCAGACACCTTCAAAGTGCAGTTTTTGTAATTATTTTTTTATTTTACCTTTATTTAACCAGGCAAATCAGTTGAGAGCAAATTCTTATTTTCAATGACGGCCTAGGAACAGTGGGTTAACTGCCTGTTCAGGGGCAGAACGACAGATTTGTACTGGGCAGGACATGCGTGGGTGCAGAGGGAGGAAGGGACAGGACATGTGTGAGGGGACAGAGAGGGCAGGTATAGGGTGAAGCTTCAATAGCATCTATTTGGAGTGTGTGTGTGCATGCGTGTGTGTGTGTGTTATGGTGGTGGGGGGGTTAGCATCTCATTGGAGTGGGAGACCATCATTCCAGCCTTCTGCTACTGCATCCCTGTATTCTTCAACTCCACAGGAAGCCCGGCCTTCATGCCTTTAATACAGCAAGGTATACCTAACTAGCTACCTGAACCCCAGATGTTCTCTACATGGGTGCTTTATCTTGCTGGGTAGAGGTTTCTCCAGAGCAGCTTCGTTTTCTGCTAATCTTTTGTTTTGTGGGAAAACAGAATATTTTATGAACAGAATATTTGTGAATTATGCATAGAGAATCCCATTAACCTATATAACACGTTTGAGGAACGAGCCTGTGCACTGCAGTCTGACTGCTGCAGTGTCAGAGGAACTAACTGTTTAAGTTTGAGTTAAATGTAGTGTAGGTGATGCAGTTTACTGGCATGTTTACGTCTGCATAGGGTTTCTTAGTATCTGTGAAGTCTCTCCTGGTGTTTCACTTCACCTTTTACTGCAGTGGGCTAAATCAGGGTCACACGGAGTGTTTCTAAGTAGACTTAAACAAATCTACATTGAAATCTGCTTTATACACCTGACACATGGTTATGGGCTTAAAAAGAGAAGACACCTATATCATGTCAGAGATCGAGTTGAAATGTATTACATTTTGAGTAAAAAAAAATACTATATATCAATATTAGAAATATTAATAACGTGCTACAGATAAGACATAAATGACACATACTGTAGAATATACCCTGAAAGTGGTTTTCTAAAATGTGTGTCAGGTATTTTAGTTAACAAAACATCTTGCATAATGGTTTGTTGTTGAATATGCAACCGAGGCAGTCTTATAGCAAAGTGTCTGGGGACATAACTTGTGCGTGTGTGAGCGTGTGTGTGTGTGTGTGCGTGTGTGAGTGTGTGTGTGTGTGTGTGTGTGTGTGTGTGTGTGTCAGTGTGTGTGTGTGTGTGTGTCAGTGTGTGTGTGTGTGTTTGTATTTCGTGGTTTGTTTGTTTTCTTTTAGGGCCTTGAACTATTGTTATTATTTTCGTCTTAAGTGGATTGAGGCCGTCAACAAGGAGATATTTGAGTCTGCATTGACATGCAGGTCAGAGGTAATTGGAACTACTTAGACTTTTAACCCAGATTGGTTGTGACAGTAGAAGACTGTCACACTGGCTGGGGCCACATGTAATCAATGTAGCAGGCTGAGAAACCCACTGTCCTTCTGAAGAACACGGTTTAATCAGACAAGGTTTTTCCATGACAGAGTTCGGAGTTCTACCAGGCAAGGGATATTGTTCAGAGTTAGTACTGCATGGGTCCCACCCTATATGGCACCCTATTCCCTATGGGCCTGGTCAAAAGTAGTGCATCATGTAGGGAATAAGGTACCATTTGGGAATCATGTTAACTCTAAGCTATATATTAGTGGCAGTTATTGGTTTCCTTTTTTTTATCTGCTTCCAGGGGATGTAGCAAAGGAATTAGATTATTCTGTAGTTTAAACAATCCAAACAAATAATGATAACATGAACTTGGTCTTTTAAACCAACCCTACCTTGTCACAACACAACTGATTGGCTCATTAAGAAGGAAAGGAATTCCACAAATGAACTTTTAACAAGCCACACCTGTTAATCGAAATGCATTCCAGGTGACTACCCATGTAGCTGGTTGAGTGAATTCCAAGAGTGTGCAAAGCTGTCATCAAGGCAAAGGGTGGCTACTTTGAAGAATCTAAAATGTAAAATATATTTTAACTTGTTTAACACCTTTTTGGTTACTACATGATTCCAAGTGTTATTTCATAGTTTTGATGTCTTCACTATTCTTCTATAATGTATTAAATAGTGAAAATAAAGAAAAACCCTTGAATGAGTAGGTGTGTCCAAACCTTTGACTGGTGCTGTATATGAACTGGTTGGAGACCTGACTTGTCAGAACATCATGATACAGCACCTTCAGAAAGTGTTCATACCTCTTTACGTATTGCACATTTTGTTGTGTTACAGTCTGAATTCAAAATAAATTCAATATATTTGTTGATCACCAATCTACACAAAATACACCATAATGACAAATTGAAAGCATGTTTTAAAAAATGTCACATTTTTTGAAAATTATATACAGAAATAGCATCCACCCCTCGGAGTCAATACTTTGTAGAAACCCCTTTGTTCAACCAGCCCATTATTATTTTCAAAATTCTTCAAGCTCTATCAAACTGGTTGTTGATCATTGCTAGACAACCATTTCATTTTCAGGTCTTAGATTTTCAAGTAGATTTAAGTCAAAACTGTAACTTGGCCACTCAGGAACATCCACTGTCTTCTTGGTAAGCAACTCCAGTGTAGATTTGTCCTAGTGTTTTAGGTTATTGTCTTGATGAAAGGGGAATTCACCAGTGTCTGGTGGAAAGCAAACTGAACCAGGTTCTCCTCTAGGATTTTGCCTGTGCTTAGATCCATTCCATAAATGGTTTTATCCTGAAAATCTCCCCAGTCGTTAACTTTTAAAAGCATACCCAAAACATGATGCAGCCACCACTATGCTTGAAAATATGGAGAGTGTTACTCAATAATTTGTTGAATTGGATTTGCCCCAAACATAACCCTGGTATTCCGGACGAAAAGTTAATTGCTTTTCTACATTTTATGCAGGATTGCTTTACTGCCTTGTTGCAAACATGATGCATGTTTTGAAATATTTGTATCCTGTACGGGGTTCCTTCTTTTCTCTGTCAGTTAGATTAGTATTGGGGACTAACTAAAATGTGGATCCATCCTCAGTTTTTTCCTAAGCCATTAAACTCTGTAAAGTTCCCATTGGCCTCATTGTGAAATCCCTGAATGGTTTCTTTTCTCTCTGGCAACTGAGTTAGAAAAGATGCCTGTATCTTTGTAGTGACTGGGTGTATTGATACACCATCCAAAGTGTAATTAATAACTTAACCATGCTCAAATGGATATTCAGTGTCTGTTTATTAAAAAAAATACCCATCTACCAATGGGTGCACTTCTTTGTGAGGCATTGGGAAACCTCCCGGGTCTTTGTCGTTGAATCTGTGTTTGAAAGTCACTGCTCAACCGTGGGAACTTACATATACTTGTATGTGTGGGGTACAGAGTGTCACGCCCTGGTCGAAGTATTTTGTGTTTGTCTTCATTTATTTGGTCAGGCCAGGGTGTGGCATGGGTTTTTGTATGTGGTGTGTTTTGTATCGGGATTGTAGCTTAGTGGGGTGTTCTAGATAAGTCTATGGCTGTCTGAAGTGGTTCTCAATCAGAGGCAGGTGTTTATCATTATCTCTGATTGGGAAACATATTTAGGCAGCCATATTCTTTGAGTGTTTCGTGGGTGATTGTCCTGATGTCCCTGTTCTGTGTTTATTTACACCAGTATAGGCTGGTTTGGTTTTCGTTGTGTTTGTTGTTTTTGTATTGATTCGTGTTCACGTTTGTTTAGTAAACATGGATCGTAATTTACACGCCGCATTTTGGTCAGACTTTCCTTTGCACATAGAAAGCCGTAACACAGAGATGAGGTAGTCATTCAGAAATCATGTTAAACACCTATTATTGGATTGAGTCCATGCAACTTATTTGATGACTTGTTAAGCACATTTTTACTCCTGAACTTATTTAGACTTGCCATAACAAAGAGTTTGAATCCTAATTCATCCAAGACTTTGACATAATGGGGTATTGTGTGACAATTTTTTTTCTTCAATTTGATCCATTTTAAATTCACACTTTAAATTCACACTATAATACATCAAATGTAATGTATAATACTTTCTGAATGCACTGTATGTCTAAATGGAGTATAATGTCCTCTGTTTTTATAAATGACATAAGTATAAGCTGAGGAGACAGAGATGAGTATCTCAGCATTGGGTTTGATTGAGGATGAGAAATAGGAACTCATAAGACAAATGCAAATCCTTTCATGTTTCTAACTCTTCTGAATTTGAATATTCAGAAGGCTCCCCAGACTGTTGTAAGGAAATACATTTTTTTTAATGTAACTCATCCAGTTAGATAAGAAAGAAAACATAATTTATCTTATTGTTGCCATGACAAGGAAATCTCTAAATGCTTTATAGCTGTAAAAATCAATAACATTCTGAAATGTTAAACAATTTATTTTAAAAAACAGAGAATCCATCAAACCGTTATACCCCCTGTCAAGTTCATAGTCAAATAATGAATTATAATTCTGCATTTTCTTTTGTTATACAGATGTGTTTCCCCAGTATATTTCCCACACTATTGGTAAGGCAGGGTGGGGCAGGCCAAAGATCACTGTATCCCCATACACTCTTTCCTGTCTATGAGAATGAATAGGGGGTTGACATTAGAGAGAAGATCTGAATGGAGAACAGAGGCCCAGGTTAGCTGGGTTTATTCCTAATGCCAACGGTCAGGCTGCTAAATTGAAAGGGGCCCACTGCAGTGGTGGAGGGTCTCCCAGTCTCATTCTTACCATAGCTGGACTGCCAGGTGCTGCAGGGAGGGAGAGCTCTCAGCCTTAATCCTAGACATTAACTGCTGGCTGTAAGCAGGTCTGGGCACGTTACTTACCTCACAGCAGAGTACCCGGCTGCCAGGGGCCAGGGGAGAGACAGGGAGTGAGGGAAAGAAGGGGGGGCAGGGGCTGCAGGGAGAGAGAGAGGGTCTGGGGGGGATGGGAGATAGGGAGAGAGAGGGCAAGGGCAGCAGTAAGAAAAGGAGAAAAAGCGAGAGGGAGAGAAAGAGAGGGAGGGCCCAGAGCTGCGCCGGGCAAGGAGAATTTCATCTCCAGATTAGGGGCTGTGATGAATTCCTGCCGCCAGTCTGACCTTGTCAAGGAGCCGGAGTGAAATGGAGATTTCAGGACAGTGTCGGCGGGTGGCATGAGTGTTGAGCTGAGATAGCCCTGTGTGATGGTCTGAGTATTGAGCTGAGGCAGCCCTGTGTGATAGTCTGAGTATTGAGCTGAGGCAGCCCTGTGTGATGGTCTGAGTGTTGAGCTGAGACAGCCCTGTGTGATGGTCTGAGTATTGAGCTGAGACAGCCCTGTGTGATGGTATGAGTGCTGAGCTGAGATAGCCCTGTGTGATGGTCTGAGTGTTGAGCTGAGGCAGCCCTGTGTGATAGTCTGAGTGTTGAGCTGAGATAGCCCTGTGTGATGGTCTGCGTATTGAGCTGAGACAGCCCTGTGTGATGGTCTGAGTATTGAGCTGAGACAGCCCTGTGTGATGGTCTGAGTGTTGAGCTGAGACAGCCCTGTGTGATGGTCTGAGTGTTGAGCTGAGACAGCCCTGTGTGATGGTCTGAGTGTTGTGCTGAGACAGCCCTGTGTGATGGTCTGAGTGTTGAGCTGAGACAGCCCTGTGTGATGGTCTGAGTGTTGAGCTGAGACAGCCCTGTGTGATGGTCTGAGTGTTGAGCTGAGACAACTCTGTGTGATGGTCAAAGTGTTGAGCTGAGACAACTCTGTGTGATGGTCTGAGTGTTGAGCTGAGACAATCCTGTGTGATGGTCTGAGTGTTGAGCTGAGACAACTCTGTGTGATGGTCTGAGTGTTGAGCTGAGACAATCCTGTGTGATGGTCTGAGTGTTGAGCTGAGACAACTCTGTGTGATGGTCTGAGTGTTGAGCTGAGACAACTCTGCGTATTTGGAGGGTCTGAGCTGAGCTCTTTCTCTTTCTAGGGTCACAGCCTGATATCCTGACTCACACTGAATTTGTGGTCGTATTAGGAATAGAACAAAGGCATGCTGTGGCATGCAAGGGAACAAAGGCATGCAAGGGTCCTCTGACAAACGGAGATGGAGATGTGGAGGAGGAAGAGAAGGAGGTGTTGACAATGTAAATGTAAATGTATTTTAGTGGGATTTCTGTCTGAGATTGATTTAATGAACTGAGGCGCGGAGAGCCTGGTCTCCTGTTGTGAGGAAACTGACCAGGCTTGTTCTAGTGTTACACAGTTCATTACGGCTTTAATTCAGAACATTACAGAATAATGACATGAAGTTCCTGTTCTAGCATTTCTTTTCATTTGGTCCTTAATTTCACTTAACAGCCAAATGTAAGAATAATTTCTCCATTGCAGAACTAAAACATCACTTTTAATAAATAAAAAAACAAAAAAAACAACAACAGTTCATTTGAACTCTTTTATTTGAAATGTCAATTTAATGTCAGTTTTTCCCCCCTGTGCTGTAGCCCTAAGAGTCCTGTCTGTCTGAAAGGACAAAGAGAAATTAGTTGAATTCCCTCTGTGTTAATATGCGTTTCTCTTGGCCACAGAATGTCGCCTGAAGGCTGCAGGTAACCACTTAACAGACTGAAACCCAGAATATGGCGCTTTTCATCACAGTCTGTCAGTTGTCATGGAAATCTACAGAGAGTCACGAGCAGGGGGCAATTTTAGGGGAAAATAGTGTCTACATCAAATACTGGGCTAACACAGGACTGTGACACATTGAAATGACAGCAGGTAGCTATGGTATTGATCTGTAACCTGGCAGATCATGCTGCTCAAACCTACAGACCAGTTATATTGTGTTTCTTACTAACGTTGTTTCTTTCTTACTATAATATACACATACTGTAATGTTGTTTCTTCTTACTATAATATACACATACTGTAATGCTGTTTCTTCTTACTATAATATACACATACTGTAATGTTGTTTCTTCTTACTATAATATACACATACTGTAATGTTGTTTCTTCTTACTATAATATACACACACTGTAATGTTGTTTCTTCTTACTATAATATACACATACTGTAATGTTGTTTCTTCTTACTATAATATACACACACTGTAATGTTGTTTCTTCTTACTATAATATACACCTACTGTAATGTTTATTCTTACTATAATATACACATACTGTAATGTTTTTTCTTCTTACTATAATATACACATACTGTAATGTTGTTTATTCTTACTATAATATACACATACTGTAATGTTGTTTCTTCTTACTATAATATGCACACACTGTAATGTTGTTTCTTCTTACTATAATATACACATACTGTAATGTTGTTTCATGACAATATTATATATATTCTTTGTTTGACTGGGAGGTGTTTCAGTATTAGGTTGAGACAGGAATAGAATATGTAGGTTTTCATCGCAATGTTTGGGAAAACGATTAAGAAATAAAACAGGTTAAAAAATGTGAACAATTATTTTGTTTCGTTAACTCTAAAGCACCAGTCTGTTCCAGCCAATTGAGTTAGAATGGCGTTACTTTGTCTACCTTATGTAGGAGTCCAATGTAGGAGTCTAAAATGTTTTGTCCGTGCTAAATCACAGAAACAATGCATACGATTTGCTCTGACATGCTTTACCATCATAAAAGTGGACTTGGACATTTTCTGCCTGAGTAAGTTTCTACAAAGACCTAATTTCTTTATTTTGGAAAAACAACATAAACAACACGAAGACAGAATAAGGAGCAGTTCAGAACACATTTAGATGAAGAATGTTCAAGCATTAGTCACCGAACTCATGGTGTGTGACCAGTATTGCCCAGAAGCATGTTGCCTCCTGTTTGGAAGGAACGTAATACCTTCAACCTTATGCATCTATCAACAAGTCTCAAGGAGTTTGGTGAAAATGTCACAGTTTAGCCACCAATGCAACCTATGCATTCCCTACATAGTTTGCATGATCAATATTTGATGTGACTGCCATTAGACCTCTGCTGCTTGATCTTCTCAATATCACATCGTAATATTGACCCTCTCTACAACGTGACATTAGAGGATGTAATAACCTGATTGCCTCCCCGCACCCCCCTCTCCACCCCGTCATCTCAACTCCTCACCACTCACAGCCTGATGTAGAAGTCAAGCATAATCCTACAAATCTCCTCCAGCTTAATGCATTTTAAATGGAAGGATGGATGTAGTCTAAATCAGTGTGCTGCTTCTCTTAAGTGATTCAATGTCTAATAGAGGAGTAGACAGCTGGGCCAGGCCCCGTACTGTGAAGAGCCTAGCCGTCACCGAAGCTGTAAATGCAATTTTAATGTCATATCTATCCTCTTTGATGGAGGAAGAAGAAGCACAACCCCATCAAATGATACCTTTTTCTTGGAATCAAGGGTCTCGGCAGTGCCAGTTGAACTCCATCCACCGCTACAGTCACCACCGGTTCAGAGGAGCAGAGGGCACTCAGTGAAAACTGTGTTCTTGATACGTATTCACAGAACCACTGTGGAAATAGAACAGAAAACTGCAGTTTAGGTTGTTTGGTTAAAGGAGACAGCTAGGTATTATAGACGACCTAAAATGTGTGGATATTTTCCTTATAGCCATGAACCTTGGGGGTTTTCATTGACATATTACAAATCTGTTGATACCAATAACGAGACATTGACTCATCCACGGGATACTGAATATTGCCTTGAGGACAACCAGAGCATTGAGGAACGAAGATAGACTCTCTGTAAGGCATGTTGTGAGGTCACATTAATATTAATCTGGGCTCTCCTCAGAACGGGAGGAATCTGCTCCCTCCTGGGATGAGTTGAGGCTTAGAAGAGATCCCAGTTTACTGATACATCTGTTATCCTAGTTAAGACTAATTTTCTTTGTCTTTCATTTTATTCTTGTAATCTAATGCTGTCCAGCGTCATAGAGCCAGGACACAGTCTCCTTTTCTTATTTATTTGATTGCTTTACCAAAACCGCAGCCTATGTAATTTGAGAAGCAAGATTTTAAGATGCGATGATAATAATATGCAACAATTAGAAAGTCAAATCTGGAGACAGCTTGTTTTGCCACTGGGGCGGCAGTGTAGCCTAGTGGTTAGAGTGTTGGACTAGTAACCAAAAGGTTGTAAATTCAAATCCCCGAGCTGACAAGGTACAAAATCTGTCATTCTGCCCCTGAACAGGCAGTTTACCCACTGTTCCTAGGCCATCATTGTAAATAAGAATTCTTCACTGACTTGCCTAGTAAAATAAAGGTAAAATAAAAAACCCTGAACTGAACACAGCTTTCTATTTCTTCCCTTTATTAGCCTGTATGCGACAGATCCAGAAGTTACACTTTTTTAGTGACTCAGATATCATGCCTAGGCAGTATATCTATTGAGAATGAGTGCGTTTCTGTTGAAGTCCTCCCTCCATTACCCCAGTTACATTGTCCACTGACCAATGCTAGCCTGAAGGTTCTGTTCTCCACCCCACCTGGACCTTCATGGCCTCCCTAGCCCCCGCTACATTATCATTTTATTGGCTCCTGAACACAGATGTTATCCATCTCATTGAACCTTCAAGGTTATATCTTCAAATACATCAAAGACTACCCCTCTAAACGGGAGGAACCGTGACAGCCAATATTTTCCATACCCTGGAGATATACTCATCTCTCTACATGCAGACTCCCTCATTATCAATTTTCATGAGGTAAAACATGAAAGCTATTCAAATGTCTGGGAAACTCAAATTTGATCTACCTACTATTAAATTGCAAAATATTACAAACCAGACAGAGAGCTTCATCCAATGAGCACGATGAATGACTATGATATGATTTGAACCATATCCAGTTCATTAATACCATTGCCAGAAGAGCCTATTTCACAGTTGACTGAGCAAGCAAAAAGGTGTGAGCCTGAGTGACAACAAACCAACTGTCAAACTGGCACACTTAAAGGCTATTATTTCAGTTCAACAAACTCCTTTAAAAAAAGGTACAAACATCTTTTAATCCTTTGATCACTTTTTGAATGTTTGTCTTAATCATTTCTAGTCATTGCCTCGTCTTGCTTTTTTTTCTCCTGTAGAAATTGAAAAATTACAAAAAGATGAAGAAAAAGAAGAAAAAGAAGAGGAGAAGTTTATCGACGTGGTCATCAACAAGAACATGAAGCTGGGACAGAAAGTGTTAATACCCTTCAAACAGTTCCCCAAAGTAAGTGCTGCTGGATTTGGGCTAGAGATTTCCAGATCATACTGTGCAACTGCAATCAAATAATGGTTTCTTTTCAGTTAGCTTCTGGGATTTTTTCTATTTTCATTTGACTTCCAGACAGCAAGCATCTGACAGTTCACATATTTATTTTTACACAATGAAAAGCAACATGTATAATTAACTGAACCAATAAGTCAACAGTACAGTGACTACAAGAAGAGATAACAGAATTGGGCCATGATCACATTTCCTTCTCCAAACATCTCATTTATGATTTTATAACATTACAGTACAAATTACCCTTCATTTTATAGAACCCCTACGAACCCCTAACACTCCGATCTGTCAGCTACATGACCTTGCTCACATCTCCATGTGCTTATAACTCTTTTTATTCCCTTATTCTTTCCTTTTGAAAGAGGCAATGCCTCTACTGACGCTTGTTTAAGGTTGCTATTTCCTGCAGATTGTTCTTGGTCTTTTAATTTGTATCTAATTAATTTTGGCACCTTGCATGTTTTCATTGAAAAGACAAACCAGGAAAAAAATATGCAGGTGTGTTGAGGCCAAAGCAGAGATTTTCAGTAGACATCCCAATACAGTACCATCCGTGACCTATTTGTTCCTTGTAAATAAATAGAGAGTCTAACAATAAGTAATAAAGAGCCAAAGAAAAAAGAGAGAAGGAGAGAGACCAGGAGAAAAAGACACCTGCACTTCCCTTTTTTTGCTCCAACAATAAAAACCGAGCCATGTGCATACTGCACCACACACTCACTCACTCACTCACTCACTCACTCACTCACTCACTCACTCACTCACACCTCTCAGAATGACCGCCATGTCAGGATGAAACAGCCCATGCTGTTTGAGTGATAATGCTGTGCTCATCTAGCCATGTGATGAGAGCCCTTCATCCTCCTCAGGCCTCCACTCTGAGACAAAGCTCCCAGCATCAACAGCAGCGTTTAATGGAGCCACACAGCAGCTGCATGAAAGCCAGTTCCCACAGGGTCCCTAACAGGGAGGCTAGTAGCGTAGCAGAGAGGCTAGCTTAAAAAAAGAGATGCCTCTCTCAGGTGATGATGATATCCCTCAGGTTTTCACCTCAGTCCTCTCTGAGAGAGGTTGTAGATGGATGACCTGGCTTTCAGAGGACAGAAAGCTGCAGGAGCTTCAACACAGTCTGCTGTGGCACCCTATTCCCTATTTAGTGCACTACTTTTGTAGGCACAATATTTTTTTGAATATGTTTTATACATAATGCGGTGAGTCCTATTGATAAATATAGCTATTTTGAAAGGGAGCTCTGGTTAGATATTTACAGTGTTCTCTAACTTAAACAAACTGATTGTGAGAGCTACATTTAGTCCCTTTCTAAAATAATTACAATGACATTAATAAGGGGAGATGTAATGTCATCTAGAGACCGATCTGTGTCTCAAAGGAGTGCAGCGAAACACATTTGCTTTGACAGCTTTGATAAGTGGGGCCGCTAATACGCTGTTTAGAGCCTCAACAAGCCACCGAAGGAAGACAAATTCAATTTGTTCAATCTGACAGGTAGCAATGGGCTAGAGTGATCGCTGTGACTCCAATGGGTTTTCTCCCTGAACTACAAACATCACCTTTTGGCTTTCGCCACTGAAGTGGCTCGCTGCATTTCCCAAAGCGACCGTTTAGACTCATGTTCAGAGGGTTTATATCCATCTTCTAAAAACACGGCTTTATAATAATATGAAACAGGCAAGGACACCAGAGAGCAGGTTCCAGACGTATGGTTTTCTCGGACAAATAAAGTTTAGCTATCAAATAAAATACCTAACACTCTTAAATTGGGCCACTGGTTAAACGCGAGTTCAACCTGAATTATGATATTCACCTAGCAGCACAGTTCATTGCTGTGCTACGATGGAGAATGGGTTGTGCATGTCTGCTTGTTATATACCAACTTGCGCTGGAAAACAGAGAAGCTGGAAAACAGAGTAATCATTTACAGTTGTGATAAAGTATTAGTGATACAGTGAGAGTGGCTTAGAATTGATTTGTGTAAGCAAAGAGAGGATTGCAGCTAAACAGGGGAAGACAGGGACAAGAATTTGGCCCTGCATTTTATCCACACTAGGCCACATCACTGCACGTACCACCGACTTAGCAGTACAGTACAGCGTTTCTCAATCAATTTTGTACCAGTGACTGGTCCTCCTCCTTTTTTTTTACCAGCTCATGTTCATTTCATGACCATAGAGAGCCTTTTTATTATCTATTTTGGTTAGGTCGGGGTGTGACTAGCGTGGGTAATCTAGGTTGTTTATTTCTATGTTGGCCTGCTATGGTTCCCAATCAGCTGTTTATCGTTGTCTCTGATTGGGGATTATATTTAGGCAGCTATTTCCCCACTGTGTTTTGTGGGATCTTGTTTATGTGTAGTTGCCTGTGAGTACTTCATTTACATCATTTTTCGGTCGTTCTTTGTTGTTTTTGAGTGTTTCATTCAATAAACATGTGGAACCCATATCACGCTGCGCTTTGATCCAAATGTTATTACGCCGATCGTGACAGTTTAAAACAAATACAATATGTAAAAAAACCACTTGAGATACAACTCACCACTATAACTGTTCCTCTGTCTGGAGATACAACTCACTACTAAAACTTTTCCTCTGTCTGGAGATACAACTCACCACTATAACTGTTCCTTTGGAGATACAACTCAACACTACAACTGTTCCTCTGTCTGGCGATACAACTCACCACTATAACTGTTCCTCTGGAGATACAACTCGCCACTATACCCGTTCCTCTGCCTGGAGATACCACTCAACACTATAACTGTTCCTCTGTCTGTAGATACAACTCACCACTATAACTGTTCTTCTAGAGATACAACTCATCACTATAACTGTTCCTCTGTCTGGAGATACCATTCACCACTATAAGTGTTCCTCTGTCTGGAGATACAACTCAACACTATAACTGTTATCCTGTCTGGAGATACAACTCACCACTATAACTGTTCATCTGTCTGGAGATACAACTCACCACTATAACTGTTCCTCTGTCTGGAGATACCAAACACCACTATAACTGTTCCTCTGTCTGGAGATACAACTCAACACTATAACTGTTCTCCTGCCTGGAGATACAAATCACCACTATAACTGTTCCTTTGGAGATACAACTCAACACTATAACTGTTCCTCTGTCTGGCGATACAACTCACTACTAAAACTTTTCCTCTGTCTGGAGATACAACTCACCACTATAACTGTTCCTTTGGAGATACAACTCAACACTACAACTGTTCCTCTGTCTGGCGATACAACTCACCACTATAACTGTTCCTCTGGAGATACAACTCGCCACTATACCCGTTCCTCTGCCTGGAGATACCACTCAACACTATAACTGTTCCTCTGTCTGTAGATACAACTCACCACTATAACTGTTCTTCTAGAGATACAACTCATCACTATAACTGTTCCTCTGTCTGGAGATACCACTCACCACTATAAGTGTTCCTCTGTCTGGAGATACAACTCAACACTATAACTGTTATCCTGTCTGGAGATACAACTCACCACTATAACTGTTCATCTGTCTGGAGATACAACTCACCACTATAACTGTTCCTCTGTCTGGAGATACCAAACACCACTATAACTGTTCCTCTGTCTGGAGATACAACTCAACACTATAACTGTTCTCCTGCCTGGAGATACAAATCACCACTATAACTGTTCCTTTGGAGATACAACTCAACACTATAACTGTTCCTCTGTCTGGCGATACAACTCACTAATAAAACTTTTCCTCTGTCTGGAGATACAACTCGCCACTATAATTGTTCCTCTGGAGATACAACTCACCACTATAATTGTTCCTCTGGAGATGCAACTCCCCACTATAACTGTTCCTCTGTCTGGAGATACAACTCACCACTTTAACTGTTCCGCTATCTGGAGATACAACTCACTACAATAACTGTTCCTCTGTCTGGAGATACAGCTCACCACTATAACTGTTCCTCTGTCTGGAGATACAACTCACCACTATAACTGTTCCTCTGTCTGGAGATACAACTCACCACAATAACTGTTCCTCTGTCTGGAGATACAACTCACCACTATAACTGTTCCTCTGGAGATACAACTCACCACAATAACTGTTCCTCTGTCTGGAGATACAACTCACCACTATAACTGTTCCTCTGGAGATGCAACACACCACTATAACTGTTCCTTTGGAGATACAACTCACCACTATAACTGTTCCTTTGGAGATACAACTCACCACTATAACTGTTCCTCTGTCTGGAGATACCACTCAACACTATAACTGTTCTTCTGTCTGGAGATACAACTCACCACTATAACTGATCCTTTGGAGATACAACTCACCACTATAACTGTTCCTTTGGAGATACAACTCACCACTATAACTGTTCCTTTGGAGATACAACTCACCACTATAACTGTTCCTCTGTCTGGAGATACAACTCACCACTATAACTGTTCCTCTGTCTGGAGATACAACTCACCACTATAACTGTTCCTCTGTCTGGAGATACAAATCAGCAACATACCTGTTCCTCTGGAGATGCAACTCACCACTGTAACTGTTCCTTTGGAGACACACCACACCACTATAACTGTTCCTTTGGAGATACAACTCACCACTATAACTCTTCCTCTGTCTGGAGATAGAACTCACCACTATAACTGTTCCTTTGGAGATACAACTCACCACTATAACTGTTCCTCTGGAGATGCAACTCGGCACTATAACTGATCTCCTGTCTGGAGATACAAATCACCACTATAACTGTTCCTCTGTCTGGAGATACAACTCAGCACTATAACTGTTCCTCTGTCTGGAGATAGAACTCACCACTTTAACTGTGCCTCTATCTGGAGATACAACTCACTACTATAACTGTTCCTCTGGGGATACAACTCATCACTATAACTGTTCCTCTGTCTGGAGATACAACTCACCACTATAACTGTTCTTCTAGAGATACAACTCATCACTATAACTGTTCCTCTGTCTGGAGATACCACTCACCACTATAACTGTTATCCTGTCTGGAGATACAACTCACCACTATAACTGTTCATCTGTCTGGAGATACAACTCACCACTATAACTGTTCCTCTGTCTGGAGATACCACACACCACTATAACTGTTCCTCTGTCTGGAGATACAACTCAACACTATAACTGTTCTCCTGCCTGGAGATACAAATCACCACTATAACTGTTCCTTTGGAGATACAACTCAACACTATAACTGTTCCCCTGTCTGGCGATACAACTCACTACTAAAACTTTTCCTCTGTCTGGAGATACAACTCGCCACTATAACTGTTCCTCTGGAGATAAAACTCACCACTATAACTATTCCTCTGTCTGGAGATACAACTCACCACCATAACTGTTCGTCTGTTTGGAGATACAACTCAGCACTATAACTGTTCTCCTGTCTGGAGATACAACTCACCGCTATAACTGTTCCTCTGTCTGGCGATACAACTCACCACTATAGCTGTTCCTTTGGAGATACAACTCACCACTATAACTGTTCCTCTGTCTGGCGATACAACTCACCACTATACCTGTTCCTCTGGAGATACAACTCACCACTATAATTGTTCCTCTGGAGATGCAACTCCCCACTATAACTGTTCCTCTGTCTGGAGATACAACTCACCACTTTAACTGTTCCGCTATCTGGAGATACAACTCACTACAATAACTGTTCCTCTGTCTGGAGATACAGCTCACCACTATAACTGTTCCTCTGTCTGGAGATACAACTCACCACTATAACTGTTCCTCTGGAGATACAACTCACCACAATAACTGTTCCTCTGTCTGGAGATACAACTCACCACAATAACTGTTCCTCTGTCTGGAGATACAACTCACCACTATAACTGTTCCTCTGGAGATACAACTCACCACTATAACTGTTCCTTTGGAGATACAACTCACCACTATAACTGTTCCTTTGGAGATACAACTCACCACTATAACTGTTCTTCTAGAGATACAACTCATCACTATAACTGTTCCTCTGTCTGGAGATACCACTCACCACTATAACTGTTATCCTGTCTGGAGATACAACTCACCACTATAACTGTTCATCTGTCTGGAGATACAACTCACCACTATAACTGTTCCTCTGTCTGGAGATACCACACACCACTATAACTGTTCCTCTGTCTGGAGATACAACTCAACACTATAACTGTTCTCCTGCCTGGAGATACAAATCACCACTATAACTGTTCCTTTGGAGATACAACTCAACACTATAACTGTTCCCCTGTCTGGCGATACAACTCACTACTAAAACTTTTCCTCTGTCTGGAGATACAACTCGCCACTATAACTGTTCCTCTGGAGATAAAACTCACCACTATAACTATTCCTCTGTCTGGAGATACAACTCACCACCATAACTGTTCGTCTGTTTGGAGATACAACTCAGCACTATAACTGTTCTCCTGTCTGGAGATACAACTCACCGCTATAACTGTTCCTCTGTCTGGCGATACAACTCACCACTATAGCTGTTCCTTTGGAGATACAACTCACCACTATAACTGTTCCTCTGTCTGGCGATACAACTCACCACTATACCTGTTCCTCTGGAGATACAACTCACCACTATAATTGTTCCTCTGGAGATGCAACTCCCCACTATAACTGTTCCTCTGTCTGGAGATACAACTCACCACTTTAACTGTTCCGCTATCTGGAGATACAACTCACTACAATAACTGTTCCTCTGTCTGGAGATACAGCTCACCACTATAACTGTTCCTCTGTCTGGAGATACAACTCACCACTATAACTGTTCCTCTGGAGATACAACTCACCACAATAACTGTTCCTCTGTCTGGAGATACAACTCACCACAATAACTGTTCCTCTGTCTGGAGATACAACTCACCACTATAACTGTTCCTCTGGAGATACAACTCACCACTATAACTGTTCCTTTGGAGATACAACTCACCACTATAACTGTTCCTTTGGAGATACAACTCACCACTATAACTGTTCCTCTGTCTGGAGATACCACTCAACACTATAACTGTTCTTCTGTCTGGAGATACAACTCACCACTATAACTGATCCTTTGGAGATACAACTCACCACTATAACTGTTCCTTTGGAGATACAACTCACCACTATAACTGTTCCTTTGGAGATACAACTCACCACTATAACTGTTCCTCTGTCTGGAGATACAACTCACCACAATAACTGTTCCTCTGTCTGGAGATACAACTCACCACTATAACTGTTCCTCTGGAGATACAACTCACCACAATAACTGTTCCTCTGTCTGGAGATACAACTCACCACTATAACTGTTCCTCTGGAGATGCAACACACCACTATAACTGTTCCTTTGGAGATACAACTCACCACTATACCTGTTCCTTTGGAGATACAACTCACCACTATAACTGTTCCTCTGTCTGGAGATACCACTCAACACTATAACTGTTCTTCTGTCTGGAGATACAACTCACCACTATAACTGATCCTTTGGAGATACAACTCACCACTATAACTGTTCCTTTGGAGATACAACTCACCACTATAACTGTTCCTTTGGAGATACAACTCACCACTATAACTGTTCCTCTGTCTGGAGATACAACTCACCACTATAACTGTTCCTCTGTCTGGAGATACAACTCACCACTATAACTGTTCCTCTGTCTGGAGATACAAATCAGCAACATACCTGTTCCTCTGGAGATGCAACTCACCACTGTAACTGTTCCTTTGGAGACACACCACACCACTATAACTGTTCCTTTGGAGATACAACTCACCACTATAACTCTTCCTCTGTCTGGAGATAGAACTCACCACTATAACTGTTCCTTTGGAGATACAACTCACCACTATAACTGTTCCTCTGGAGATGCAACTCGGCACTATAACTGATCTCCTGTCTGGAGATACAAATCACCACTATAACTGTTCCTCTGTCTGGAGATACAACTCAGCACTATAACTGTTCCTCTGTCTGGAGATAGAACTCACCACTTTAACTGTGCCTCTATCTGGAGATACAACTCACTACTATAACTGTTCCTCTGGGGATACAACTCATCACTATAACTGTTCCTCTGTCTGGAGATACAACTCACCACTATAACTGTTCTTCTAGAGATACAACTCACCACTATAACTGTTCCTCTGTCTGGAGATACCACTCACCACTATAACTTTTCCTCTGTCTGGAGATACAACTCACCACTATAACTGTTCCTCTGTCTGGAGATACAAATCAGCAACATACCTGTTCCTCTGGAGATGCAACTCACCACTGTAACTGTTCCTTTGGAGACACACCACACCACTATAACTGTTCCTTTGGAGATACAACTCACCACTATAACTCTTCCTCTGTCTGGAGATAGAACTCACCACTATAACTGTTCCTTTGGAGATACAACTCACCACTATAACTGTTCCTCTGGAGATGCAACTCGGCACTATAACTGATCTCCTGTCTGGAGATACAAATCACCACTATAACTGTTCCTCTGTCTGGAGATAGAACTCACCACTTTAACTGTGCCTCTATCTGGAGATACAACTCACCACTGTAACTGTTCCTCTGGGGATACAACTCATCACTATAACTGTTCCTCTGTCTGGAGATACAACTCACCACTATAACTGTTCCTCTGTCTGGAGATGCAACACACCACTATAACTTTTCCTCTGTCTGGAGATACAACTCACCACTATAACTGTTCCTCTGTCTGGAGATGCAACACACCACTATAACTTTTCCTCTGTCTGGAGATAAAACTCAGCACTACAGCTGTTCCTTTGGAGATACACCTCACCACTATAGCTGTTCCTTTGTATATACAACTCACCACTATCACTGTTCCTCTGTCTGGAGATACATCTCACCACTACAACTGTTCCTCTGTCTGGAGATACAACTCACCACTATAACTGTTCCTCTGGAGATACAACTCACCACTATAACTGTTCCTCTGTCTGGAGATACAACTCACCACTATAACTGTTCCTCTGTCTGGAGATACAACTCACCACTAGAACTGTTCCTCTGGAGATACAACTCATCACTATAACGGTTCCTCTGGAGATACAACTCACCACTATAGCTGTTCATTTGTATATACAACTCACCACTATCACTGTTCCTCTGTCTGGAGATACATCTCACCACTATGACTGTTCCTCTGTCTGGAGATACAACTCACCACTAGAACTGTTCCTCTGGAGATACAACTCATCACTATAACTGTTTTCCTGTCTGGAGATACAACTCACCACTATAGCTGTTCCTTTGGAGATACAACTGACCACTATAACTGGTCCTCTGTCTGGAGATACATCTCACCACTAGAACTGTTCCTCTGTCTGGAGATACAACTCACCACTACAACTGTTCCTCTGTCTGGAGATACAACTCACTACTATAACTGTTCCTCTGCCCGGAGATACAACTCACCACTATAGCTGTTCCTTTGGAGATACAACACACCACTATAAATGTTCATTTGGAAATACAACTCACCACTATAACTGTTCCTCTGCCTGGAGATACAACTCACCACTATATCTGTTCCTCTGGAGATACAACTCACCACAATAACTGTTCCTCTGTCTGGAGAAACAACTCAGCACCATAACTGTTCTCCTGTCTGGATATACAACTCACCACTATAACTGTTCCTCTGTCTGGAGATACAACTCACCACTATAACTGTTCCTTTTGTGATACAACTCACCACTATAACTGTTCCTCTGTCTGGAGATACAACTCGCCACTATAACTGTTCCTCTGCCTGGAGATACAACTCACCACTATACCTGTTACTCTGTCTGGAGATACTACTCACCACTATAACTGTTCCTGTGTCTGGAGATACAACTCACCACTAGAACTGTTCCCCTGTCTGGAGAAACAACTCACCACTATAACTGTTATTCTGTCTGCAGATACAACTCACCACTATAACTGTTTCTCTGTCTGGAGATACAAATCAGCAACATAACTGTTCCTTTGGAGATACAACGCACCACTTTAACTGTTCCCCTGTCTGGAGATACAACTCATCACTATAACTGTTCCCCTGTCTGGAGATACAACTCACCACTATAACTGTTCCTCTGTCTGGAGATACAACTCACCACTTTAACTGTTCCCCTGTCTGGAGATACAACTCACCACTATAACTGTTCCTCTGGAGATACAACTCACCACTATAACTGTTCCTCTGGAGATACAACTCACCACTATAACTGTTCCTCTGTCTGGAGATACATCTCACCACTATAACTGTTCCTCTGTCTGGAGATACAACTCGCCACTAGAACTGTTCCTCTGGAGATACAACTCATCACTTTAACTGTTTTCCTGTCTGGAGATACATCTCACCACTAGAACTGTTCCTCTGTCTGGAGATACAACTCACCACTATAACTGTTCCTCTTGAGATACAACTCACCACTATAACTGTTCCTCTGGAGATGCAACACACCACTATAACTGTTCCTATGTCTGGAGATACAACTCACCACTACAACTGTTCCTCTGTCTGGAGATACAACTCACTACTATAACTGTTCCTCTGCCCGGAGATACAACTCACCACTATAGCTGTTCCTTTGGAGATACAACACACCACTATAAATGTTCATTTGGAAATACAACTCACCACTATAACTGTTCCTCTGCCTGGAGATACAACTCACCACTATAACTGTTCCTCTGGAGATGCAACACACCACTATAACTGTTCCTTTGTCTGGAGATACAACTCATCACTATAACTGTTTTCCTGTCTGGAGATACAACTCACCACTATAACTGTTCCTCCGGAGATGCAACTCACCACTACAACTGTTCCTCTGTCTGGATATACAACTCACCACTATAACTGTTCCTCTGTCTGGAGATACAACTCACTACTATAACTGTTCCTCTGCCTGGAGATACAACTCACCACTATAACTATTCCACTGTCTGGAGATACAACTCACCACTACAACTGTTCCTTTGTCTGGAGATACAACTCACCACTATATCTGTTCCTTTGGAGATACACTCACCACTATAACTGTTCCTATGTCTGGAGATACAACTCACCACTACAACTGTTCCTCTGTCTGGAGATACATCTCACCACTATAACTGTTCCCCTTGAGATACAACTCACCACTATAACTGTTCCTCTGGAGATGCAACACACCACTATAACTGTTCCTCTGTCTGGAGATACAACTCACTACTATAACTGTTCCTATGTCTGGAGATACAACTCACCACTACAACTGTTCCTCTGTCTGGAGATACAACTCACTACTATAACTGTTCCTCTGCCTGGAGATTCAACTCACCACTATAGCTGTTCCTCTGGAGATACAACTCACCACTATAACTGTTCCTCTGTCTGGAGATACAACTCACCACTATAACTGTTCCTCTGTCTGGAGATACAACTCAACAACATAACTGTTCTCCTGTCTGGAGATACAATTCAATTCAATTCAATTCAAGGGGCTTTATTGGCATGGGTAACATGTGTTAACATTGCCAAAGCATGTAAGGTAGATAATATATAGAGTGAAATAAACAATAAAAATGAACAGTAGACATCACACATACAGAAGTTTCAAAACAATGAAGACATTACAAATGTCATATTATATATATACAGTGTTTTTACAATGTACAAATGGTTAAGGACACAAGATAAAATAAATAAGCATAGATATGGGTTGAATTTACAATGGTGCATGTTCTTCACTGGTTGCCCTTTTCTCGTGGCAACAGGTCACAAATCTTGCTGCTCTGATGGCACACTGTGGAATTTCACCCAGTCGATATGGGAGTTTTTCAAAATTGGATTTGTTTTCAAATTCTTTGTGGATCTGTGTAATCTGAGGGAAATATGTCTCTCTAATATGGTCATACATTGGGCAGGAGGTTAGGAAGTGCAGCTCAGTTTCCACCTCATTTTGTGGGCAGTGAGCACATAGCCTGTCTTCTCTTGAGAGCCATGTCTGTCTACGGCGGCCTTTCTCAATAGCAAGGCTATGCTCGCTGAGTCTGTACATAATCAAAGCTTTCCTTAATTTTGGGTCAGTCACAGTGGTCAGGTATTCTGCCGCTGTGTACTCTCTGTGTAGGGCCAAATAGCATTCTAGTTTGCTCTGTTTTTTTGTTAATTCTTTCCAATGTGTCAAGTAATTATCTTTTTGTTTTCTCATGATTTGGTTGGGTCTAATTGTGCTGTTGTCATTGGGCTCTGTATGGTGTGTTTGTGAACAGAGCCCCAGGACCAGCTTGCTTCGGGGACTCTTCTCCAGGTTCATCTCTCTGTAGGTGATGGCTTTGTTGTGGAAGGTTTGGGAATCGCTTCCTTTTAGGTGGTTATAGAATTTAACAGCTCTTTTCTGGATTTTGATAATTAGTGGGTATCGGCCTAATTCTGCTCTGCATGCATTATTTGGTGTTCTACGTTGTAGACGGAGGATATTTTTGCAGAATTCTGCGTGCAGAGTCTCAATTTGGTGTTTGTCCCATTTTGTGAAGTCTTGGTTGGTGAGCGGACCCCAGACCTCATAACCATAAAGGGCAATGGGCTCTATGACTGATTCAAGTATTTTTTAGCCAAATCCTAATTGCTATGTTGAAATTTATGTTCCTTTTGATGGCATAGAATGCCCTTCTTGCCTTGTCTCTCAGATCGTTCACAGCTTTGTGGAAGTTACCTGTGGCGCTGATGTTTAGGCCAAGGTATGTATAGTTTTTTTGTGTGCTCTAGGGCAACAGTGTCTAGATGGAATTTGTATTTGTGGTCCTGGAGACTGGACCTTTTTTGGAACACCATTATTTTGGTCTTACTGAGATTTACTGTCAGGGCCCAGGTCTGACAGAATCTGTGCATAAGATCTAGGTGCTGCTGTAGTCCCTCCTTGGTTGGTGACAGAAGCACCAGATCATCAGCAAACAGCAGACATTTGACTTCAGATTCTAGTAGGGTGAGGCCGGGTGCTGCAGACTTTTCTAGTGCCCTCGCCAGTTCGTTGATATATATGTTGAAGAGGGTGGGGCTTAAGCTGCATCCCTGTCTAACCCCACGACCCTGTGTGAAGAAATGTGTGTGTTTTTTGCCAATTTTAAACGCACACTTGTTGTTTGTGTAAATGGATTTTATGATGTTGTATGTTTTACCCCCAACACCATTTTCCATCAGTTTGTATAGCAGACCCTTATGCCAAATTGAGTCGAAGGCTTTTTTGAAATCAACAAAGCATGAGAAGACTTTGCCTTTGTTTTGGTTTGTTTGGTTGTCAATTAGGGTGTGCAGGGTGAATACATGATCTGTTGTACGGTAATTTGGTAAAAAGCCAATTTGACATTTGCTCAGTACGTTGTTTTCATTGAGGAAGTGTACGAGTCTGATGTTGATGATAATGCAGAGGATTTTCCCAAGGTTACTGTTGACGCATATTCCACGGTAGTTATTGGGGTCAAATTTGTCTCCATTTTTGTGGATTCGAGTGATCAGTCCTTGGTTCCAAATATTGGGGAAGATGCCAGAGCTAAGGATGATGTTAAAGAATTTTAGTATAGCCAACTCACCACTATAACTGTTCCTCTGGAGATGCAACACACCACTATAACTGTTCCTTTGTCTGGAGATACAACTCATCACTATAACTGTTCCTCTGTCTGGAGATACAACTCACTACTATAACTGTTCCTCTGCCTGGAGATACAACTCACCACTATAACTGTTCCTCCGGAGATGCAACTCACCACTATAACTATTCCCCTGTCTGGAGATACAACTCACCACTACAACTGTTCCTCTGTCTGGAGATACAACTCACCACTATAACTGTTCCTCTGTCTGGAGATACAACTCACAACTATACCTGTTATTCTGTCTGCAGATACAACTCACCACTATAACTGTTTCTCTGTCTGGAGATACAAATCAGCAACATAACTGTTCCTCTGGAGATACAACTCACCACTATAACTGTTCCTCTGGAGATGCAACACACCACTATAACTGGTCCTTTGTCTGGAGATACAACTCATCACTATAACTGTTTTCCTGTCTGGCGATTCAACTCACCACTATAGCTGTTCCTTTGGAGATACAACTCACCACTATAACTGTTCCCCCGTCTGTTGATACAACTCACCACTATAACTGTTCCTCTGGAGATACAACTCACCACTATAACTGTTCCTCCGGAGATGCAACTCACCACTACAACTGTTCCTCTGTCTGGAGATACAACTCACCACTATAACTGTTCCTCTGTCTGGAGATACAACTCACTACTATAACTGTTCCTCTGTCTGGAGATACAACTCACCACTACAACTGTTCCTCTGTCTGGAGATACAACTCACCACTATAACTATTCCTCTGGAGATACAACTCACCACTATAACTGTTCCTCTGGAGATACAACTCACCACTATAACTGTTCCTCTGTCTGGAGATACAACTCACCACTATAACTGTTCCTCTGGAGATACAACTCACCTCTATAACTGTTCCTCTGTCTGGATGTACAACTCACCACTATAACTGTTTCCTCTGTCTGGAGATACAACTCACCACTAGAACTGTTCCCCTGTCTGGAGATACAACTCACCACTATAACTGTTCCTCTGTCTTGAGATACAACTCACAACTATACCTGTTATTCTGTCTGCAGATACAACTCACCACTATAACTGATCCTTTGGAGATACAACTCACCACTATAACTGTTCCTTTGGAGATACAACTCACCACTATAACTGTTCCTTTGGAGATACAACTCACCACTATAACTGTTCCTCTGTCTGGAGATACAACTCACCACTATAACTGTTCCTCTGTCTGGAGATACAACTCACCACTATAACTGTTCCTCTGTCTGGAGATACAAATCAGCAACATAACTGTTCCTCTGGAGATGCAACTCACCACTGTAACTGTTCCTTTGGAGACACAACACACCACTATAACTGTTCCTTTGGAGATACAACTCACCACTATAACTCTTCCTCTGTCTGGAGATAGAACTCACCACTATAACTGTTCCTTTGGAGATACAACTCACCACTATAACTGTTCCTCTGGAGATGCAACTCGGCACTATAACTGATCTCCTGTCTGGAGATACAAATCACCACTATAACTGTTCCTCTGTCTGGGGATAGAACTCACCACTTTAACTGTGCCTCTATCTGGAGATACAACTCACCACTGTAACTGTTCCTCTGGGGATACAACTCATCACTATAACTGTTCCTCTGTCTGGAGATAAAACTCACCACTATAACTGTTCCTCTGTCTGGAGATGCAACACACCACTATAACTTTTCCTCTGTCTGGAGATACAACTCACCACTATAACTGTTCCTCTGTCTGGAGATGCAACACACCACTATAACTTTTCCTCTGTCTGGAGATAAAACTCAGCACTACAGCTGTTCCTTTGGAGATACACCTCACCACTATAGCTGTTCCTTTGTATATACAACTCACCACTATCACTGTTCCTCTGTCTGGAGATACATCTCACCACTACAACTGTTCCTCTGTCTGGAGATACAACTCACCACTATAGCTGTTCCTTTGTATATACAACTCACCACTATCACTGTTCCTCTGTCTGGAGATACAACTCACCACTATGACTGTTACTCTGTCTGGAGATACAACTCACCACTAGAACTGTTCCTCTGGAGATACAACTCATCACTATAACTGTTTTCCTGTCTGGAGATACAACTCACCACTATAGCTGTTCCTTTGGAGATACAACTGACCACTATAACTGGTCCTCTGTCTGGAGATACATCTCACCACTAGAACTGTTCCTCTGTCTGGAGATACAACTCACCACTACAACTGTTCCTCTGTCTGGAGATACAACTCACTACTATAACTGTTCCTCTGCCCGGAGATACAACTCACCACTATAGCTGTTCCTTTGGAGATACAACACACCACTATAAATGTTCATTTGGAAATACAACTCACCACTATAACTGTTCCTCTGCCTGGAGATACAACTCACCACTATATCTGTTCCTCTGGAGATACAACTCACCACAATAACTGTTCCTCTGTCTGGAGAAACAACTCAGCACCATAACTGTTCTCCTGTCTGGATATACAACTCACCACTATAACTGTTCCTCTGTCTGGAGATACAACTCGCCACTAGAACTGTTCCTCTGGAGATACAACTCATCACTTTAACTGTTTTCCTGTCTGGAGATACAACTCACCACTATAACTGTTCCTCTGGAGATACAACTCACCACTATAACTGTTCCTCTGGAGATGCAACACACCACTATAACTGTTCCTTTGTCTGGAGATACAACTCATCACTATAACTGTTTTCCTGTCTGGCGATACAACTCACCACTATAACTGTTCCTCCGGAGATACAACTCACCACTATAACTGTTCCTCCGGAGATGCAACTCACCACTACAACTGTTCCTCCGGAGATGCAACTCACCACTACAACTGTTCCTCTGTCTGGAGATACAACTCACCACTATAACTGTTCCTCTGTCTGGATATACAACTCTATAACTGTTATTCTGTCTGCAGATACAACTCCCCACTATAACGGTTTCTCTGTCTGGATATAAAAATCAGCAACATAACTGTTCCTCTTGAGATACAACTCACCTCTATAACTGTTCCTCTGTCTGGATGTACAACTCACCACTATAACTGTTTCCTCTGTCTGGAGATACAACTCACCACTATAACTGTTCCTCTGTCTGGAGATACAACTCACAAATATAACTGTTCCTCTGGAGATACAACTCACCACTATAACTGTTCCTCTGTCTGGAGATACATCTCACCACTATAACTGTTCCTCTGTCTGGAGATACAACTCACCAATACAACTGTTCCTCTGTCTGGAGATACAACTCACCACTATAACTGTTCCTCTGGAGATACAACTCACCACTATAACTGTTCCTCTGGAGATACAACTCACCACTATAACTGTTCCTCTGGAGATACAACTCACCACTATAACTGTTCCTCTGGAGATGCAACACACCACTATAACTGTTACTTTGTCTGGAGATACAACTCATCACTATAACTGTTTTCCTGTCTGGCGATACAACTCACCACTATAACTGTTCCCCTGTCTGTTGATACAACTCACCACTATAACTGTTCCTCTGGAGATACAACTCACCACTATAACTGTTCCTCCGGAGATGCAACTCACCACTACAACTGTTCCTCCGGAGATGCAACTCACCACTACAACTGTTCCTCTGTCTGGAGATACAACTCACCACTATAACTGTTCCTCTGTCTGGATATACAACTCACTACTATAACTGTTCCTCTGCCTGGAGATACAACTCACCACTATAACTGTTCCTCTGCCTGGAGATACAACTCACCACTATAACTATTCCCCTGTCTGGAGATACAACTCACCACTACAACTGTTCCTCTGTCTGGAGATACAACTCACCACTACAACTGTTCCTCTGTCTGGAGATACAACTCACCACTATAACGGTTCCTCTGGAGATACAACTCACCACTATAACTGTTCCTCTGGAGATACAACTCACCACTATAACTGTTCCTCTGGAGATACAACTCACCTCTATAACTGTTCCCCTGTCTGGATGTACAACTCACCACTATAACTGTTTCCTCTGTCTGGAGATACAACTCACCACTAGAACTGTTCCCCTGTCTGGAGATACAACTCACCACTATAACTGTTCCTCTGTCTGGAGATACAACTCACAACTATAACTCTTATTCTGTCTGCAGATACAACTCACCACTATAACTGTTTCTCTGTCTGGATATAAAAATCAGCAACATAACTGTTCCTCTGGTGATACAACTCACCACTATAACTGTTCCTCTGGAGATACAACTCACCTCTATAACGGTTTCCTCTGTCTGGAGATACAACTCACCACTATTGCTGTTCCTTTGTATATACAACTCACCACTATCACTGTTCCTCTGTCTGGAGATACATCTCACCACTATAACTGTTCCTCTGTCTGGAGATACAACTCACCACTATAACTGTTCCTCTCTCTGGAGATACAACTCAACAACATAACTGTTCACCTGTCTGGAGATACAACTCACCACTATACCTGTTCCTCTGGAGATACTACTCACCACTATAACTGTTCCTATGTCTGGAGATACAACTCACCTCTATAACTGTTCCTCTGTCTGGAGATACAACTCACTAATATAACTTTTCCTCTGCCTGGAGATACAACTCACCACTATAACTATTCCCCTGTCTGGAGATACAACTCACCACTATAACTGTTCCTCTGTCTGGAGATACAACTCACCACTATAACTGTTCCTCTGTCTGGAGATACAACTCACTAATATAACTGTTCCTCTGTCTGGAGATACAACTCACCACTACAACTGTTCCTCTGTCTGGAGATACAACTCGCCACTATAACTGTTCCTCTGTCTGGAGATACAACTCACTACTATAACTGTTCGTCTGCCTGGAGATACAACTCACCACTATAGCTGTTCCTCTGCCTGGAGATACAACTCACCACTATAACTGTTCCGCTGTCTGGAGATACAACTCACCACTATAACTGTTCCTCTGGAGATACAACTCACCACTATAACTGTTCCCCTGTCTGGAGATACAACTCAACAACATAACTGTTCTCCTGTCTGGAGATACAATTCAATTCAATTCAAGGGGCTTTATTGGCATGGGTAACATGTGTTAACATTGCCAAAGCAAGTAAGGTAGATAATATATAGAGTGAAATAAACAATAAAAATGAACAGTAGACATCACACATACATAAGTTTCAAAACAATGAAGACATTACAAATGTCATATTATATATATACAGTGTTTTTACAATGTACAAATGGTTAAGGACACAAGATAAAATAAATAAGCATAGATATGGGTTGTATTTACAATGGTGCGTGTTCTTCACTGGTTGCCCTTTTCTCTTGGCAACAGGTCACAAATCTTGCTGCTCTGATGGCACACTGTGGAATTTCACCCAGTCGTAATGGGAGTTTTTCAAAATTGGATTTGTTTTCAAATTCTTTGTGGATCTGTGTAATCTGAGGGAAATATGTCTTTCTAATATGGTCATACATTGGGCAGGAGGTTAGGAAGTGCAGCTCAGTTTCCACCTCATTTTGTGGGCAGTGAGCACATAGCCTGTCTTCTCTTGAGAGCCATGTCTGCCTACGGCGGCCTTTCTCAATAGCAAGGCTATGCTCGCTGAGTCTGTACATAGTCAAAGCGTTCCTTAATTTTGGGTCAGTCACAGTGGTCAGGTATTCTGCCGCTGTGTACTCTCTGTGTAGGGCCAAATAGCATTCTAGTTTGCTCTGTTTTTTTGTTAATTCTTTCCAATGTGTCAAGTAATTATCTTTTTGTTTTCTCATGATTTGGTTGGGTTTAATTGTGCTGCTGTCATGGGGCTCTGTAGGGTGTGTTTGTGAACAGGACCAGCTTGCTTCGGGGACTCTTCTCCAGGTTCATCTCTCTGTAGGTGATGGCCTTGTTGTGGAAGGTTTGGGAATCACTTCCTTTTAGGTGGTTATAGAATTTAACAGCTCTTTTCTGGATTTTGATAATTAGTGGGTATCGGCCTAATTCTGCTCTGCATGCATTATTTGGTGTTCTACGTTGTACACGGAGGATATTTTTGCAGAATTCTGCGTGCAGTCTCAATTTGGTGTTTGTCCCATTTTGTGAAGTCTTGGTTGGTGAGCGGACCCCAGACCTCACAACCATAAAGGGCAATGGGCTCTATGACTGATTCAAGTATTTTTTAGCCAAATCCTAATTGCTATGTTGAAATTTATGTTCCTTTTGATGGCATAGAATGCCCTTCTTGCCTTGTCTCTCAGATCGTTCACAGCTTTGTGGAAGTTACCTGTGGCGCTGATGTTTAGGCCAAGGTATGTATAGTTTTTTGTGTGCTCTAGGGCAACAGTGTCTAGATGGAATTTGTATTTGTGGTCCTGGAGACTGGACCTTTTTTGGAACACCATTATTTTGGTCTTACTGAGATTTACTGTCAGGGCCCAGGTCTGACAGAATCTGTGCATAAGATCTAGGTGCTGCTGTAGTCCCTCCTTGGTTGGTGACAGAAGCACCAGATCATCAGCAAACAGCAGACATTTGACTTCAGATTCTAGTAGGGTGAGGCCGGGTGCTGCAGACTTTTCTAGTGCCCGCGCCAGTTCATTGATATATATGTTGAAGAGGGTGGGGCTTAAGCTGCATCCCTGTCTAACCCCACGACCCCGTGTGAAGAAATGTGTGTGTTTTCTGCCAATTTTAACCGCACACTTGTTGTTTGTGTACATGGATTTTATGATGTTGTATGTTCTACCCCCAACACCACTTTCCATCAGTTTGTATAGCAGACCCTCATGCCAAATTGAGTCGAAGGCTTTTTTGAAATCAACAAAGCATGAGAAGACGTTGCCTTTGTTTTGGTTTGTTTGGTAGTCAATTAGGGTGTGCAGGGTGAATACATGGTCTGTTGTACGGTAATTTGGTAAAAAGCCAATTTGACATTTGCTCAGTACATTGTTTTCATTGAGGAAGTGTACGAGTCTGCTCTTGATGATAATGCAGAGGATTTTCCTAAGGTTACTGTTGACGCATATTCCACGGTAGTTATTGGGGTCAAATTTGTCTCCATTTTTGTGGTTTGGAGTGATCAGTCCTTGGTTCCAAATATTGGGGAAGATGCCAGAGCTAAGGATGATGTTAAAGAATTTTAGTATAGCCAACTCACCACTATAACTGTTCCTCTGGAGATACAACTCACAACTATAACTGTTACTCTGTCTGGAGATACAACTCACCACAATAACTGTTCCTCTGTCTGGAGATACAACTCACCACTATAACTGTTCCTCTGCCTGGAGATACAACTCACTACTATAACTGTTCCTCTGCCTGGAGATAGAACTTACCACCATAACTGTTCCTATGTCTGGAGATACAACTCACCACTACAACTGTTCCTCTGTCTGGAGATACAACTCACCACTATAACTGTTCCTCTGTCTGGAGATACAACTCAACAACATAACTGTTCTCCTGTCTGGAGATACAACTCACCACTATAACTGTTCCTCTGGAGATACTACTCACCACTATAACTGTTCCTATGTCTGGAGATACAACTCACCGCTACAACTGTTCCTCTGTCTGGAGATACAAATCACCACTATAACTGTTCCTCTGTCTGGAGATACAACTCACTACTATAACTGTTCCGCTGCCTGGAGATACAACTCACCACTACAACTGTTCCTCTGTCTGGAGATACAAATCACCACTATAACTGTTCCCCTGTCTGGAGATACAAATCACCACTATAACTGTTCCTCTGTCTGGAGATACAACTCACTACTATAACTGTTCCTCTGCCTGGAGATACAACTCACCACTACAACTGTTCCTCTGTCTGGAGATACAACTCACCACTAGAACTGTTCCCCTGTCTGGAGATACAACTCACAACTATACCTGTTATTCTGTCTGCAGATACAACTCACCACTATAACTGTTTCTCTGTCTGGAGATACAAATCAGCAACATAACTGTTCCTCTGGAGATACAACTCACCACTATAACTGTTCCTCTGCCTGGAGATACAACTCACCACTATAACTGTTTCTCTGTCTGGAGATACAACTCACCACTATAACTGTTCCTCTGGAGATACAACTCACCACTATAACTGTTCCTATGTCTGGAGATACAACTCACCACTATAACTGTTCCTCTGGAGATACAACTCACCACTACAACTGTTCCTCTGTCTGGAGATACAACTCACCACTATAACTGTTCCTCTGTCTGGAGATACAACTCACAACTATACCTGTTATTCTGTCTGCAGATACAACTCACCACTATAACTGTTTCTCTGTCTGGAGATACAACTCACCACTATAACTGTTCCTCTGTCTGGAGATACAACTCACCACTATAACTGTTCCTCTGCCTGGAGATACAACTCACCACTATAACTGTTTATCTGTCTGGAGATACAAATCAGCAACATAACTGTTCCTCTGGAGATACAACTCACCACTATAACTGTTCCTATGTCTGGAGATACAACTCACCACTACAACTGTTCCTCTGTCTGGAGATACAACTCACCACTATAACTTTTCCTCTGTCTGGAGATACAACTCACCACTATAACTGTTCCTCTGGAGATACAACTCACCACTATAACTGTTCCTATGTCTGGAGATACAACTCACCACTATAACTGTTCCTATGTCTGGAGATACAACTCACCACTACAACTGTTCCTCTGTCTGGAGATACAACTCACCACTATAACTGTTCCTCTGGAGATACAACTCACCACTATAACTGTTCCCCTGTCTGTTGATACAACTCACCACTATAACTGTTCCTCTGGAGATGCAACTCACCACTACAACTGTTCCTCTGTCTGGAGATACAACTCACTACTATAACTGTTCCTCTGCCTGGAGATACAACTCACCACTATAACTGTTTCTCTGCCTGGAGATACAACTCACCACTACAACTTTTCCTCTGTCTGGAGATACAACTCACCACTATAACTGATCCTCTGGAGATACAACCCGCCACTATAACTGTTCCTCTGGAGATACAACTCACCACTATAGCTGTTCTTCTGTCTGGAGATAAAACTCACCACTATAACTGTTCCTCTGTCTGGAGATACAACTCACCACTATAACTGATCCTCTGGAGATACTACTCACCACTATAACTGTTCCTCTGTCTGGAGATACAACTCACCACTATAACTGTCCCTCTGTCTGGCGATACAACTCACTACCATAACTGTTCCTCTGTCTGGAGATACACCTCACCACTATAACTGTTCCTCTGGAGATACAACTCACCACTATAACTGTTCCTCTGGAGATACAACTCACCACTATAACTGTTCCTATGTCTGGAGATACAACTCACCACTACAACTGTTCCTCTGTCTGGAGATACAACTCACCACTATAACTGTTCCTCTGGGGATACAACTCACCACTATAACTGTTCCTCTGGAGATACAACTCACCACTATAACTGTTCCCCTGTCTGTTGATACAACTCACCACTATAACTGTTCCTCCGGAGATGCAACTCACCACTACAACTGTTCCTCTGTCTGGAGATACAACTCACTACTATAACTGTTCCTCTGCCTGGAGATACAACTCACCACTATAACTGTTCCTCTTCCTGGAGATACAACTCACCACTATAACTGTTCCTCTGCCTGGAGATACAACTCACCACTACAACTGTTCCTCTGTCTGGAGATACAAATCACCACTAGAACTCTTCCTCTGGAGATACTACTCACCACTATAACTGTTCCTCTGCCTGGAGATACAACTCACCACTATAACTGTCCCTCTGTCTGGCGATACAACTCACTACCATAACTGTTCCTCTGTCTGGAGATACAACTCACCACTATAACTGATCCTCTGGAGATACTACTCACCACTATAACTGTTCCTCTGTCTGGAGATACAACTCACCACTATAACTGTTCCTCTGGAGATACAACTCACCACTATAACTGTTCCTATGGAGATACAGCTCACCACTACAACTGTTCCTCTGTCTGGTGATACAACTCACCACTATAACTGTTCCTCTGGAGATACAACTCACCGCTATAACTGTTACTCTGTCTGGAGATACAACTCGCCACTATAACTGTTCCTCTGGAGATACAACTCACCAATATAACTGTTCCTTTGGAGATGCAACTCACCACTATAACTGTTCCCATGTCTGGAGATACAACTCGCAACTATATCTGTTCCTCTGTCTGGAGTTACCTCTCACCACTATAACTGCTCTCCTGTCTGGAGATACAACTCACCAATATAATTGTTTCTCTGTCTGGAGATACAACTCACCACTATAACTGTTCCTCTGTCTGGTGATACAACTCACCACTATAGCTGTTACTATGGAGATGCAACTCACCACTATAACTGTTCCTCTGTCTGGAGATACAACCCACCACTATAACTGTTACTCTGTCTGGAGATACAACTCACCACTATAACTGTCCCTCTGTCTGGAGATACAACTCACCACTATAACTGTTCCTTTGGAGATACAACTCA
This sequence comes from Oncorhynchus masou masou, assembly GCF_036934945.1. NCBI lineage: Eukaryota > Metazoa > Chordata > Actinopteri > Salmoniformes > Salmonidae > Oncorhynchus > Oncorhynchus masou. The sequence continues at coordinate 30,546,522 of NC_088223.1, read as the reverse complement.
CCACTATAACTGTTCCTCTGGAGATACAACTCACCACTATAACTGTTCCTATGTCTGGAGATACAACTCACCACTACAACTGTTCCTCTGTCTGGAGATACAACTCACCACTATAACTGTTCCTCTGTCTGGAGATACAACTCACCACTATAACTGTTCCTCTGTCTGGAGATACAACTCACCACTATAACTGTTCCTCTGGAGATACAACTCACCACTACAACTGTTCCTCTGTCTGGAGATACAACTCACCACTATAACTGTTCCCCTGTCTGTTGATACAACTCACCACTATAACTGTTCCTCTGGAGATACAACTCACCACTATAACTGTTCCTCCGGAGATGCAACTCACCACTACAACTGTTCCTCTGTCTGGAGATACAACTCACTACTATAACTGTTCCTCTGCCTGGAGATACAACTCACCACTATAACTGTTCCTCTTCCTGGAGATACAACTCACCACTATAACTGTTCCTCTGTCTGGAGATACAACTCACAACTATACCTGTTATTCTGTCTGCAGATACAACTCACCACTATAACTGTTTCTCTGTCTGGAGATACAACTCACCACTATAACTGTTCCTCTGTCTGGAGATACAACTCACCACTATAACTGTTCCTCTGGAGATACAACTCACCACTATAACTGTTCCTCTGGAGATACAACTCACCACTATAACTGTTCCTCTGGAGATGCAACACACCACTATAACTGTTCCTTTGTCTGGAGATACAACTCATCACCATAACTGTTTTCCTGTCTGGCGATACAACTCACCACTATAACTGTTCCTCCGGAGATGCAACTCACCTCTATAACTGTTCCTCTGTCTGGATGTACAACTCACCACTATAACTGTTTCCTCTGTCTGGAGATACAACTCACCACTATAACTGTTCCTCTGTCTGGAGATACAACTCACAAATATAACTGTTCCTCTGGAAATACAACTCACCACTATAACTGTTCCTCTGGAGATACAACTCACCACTATAACTGTTCCTCTGTCTGGAGATACATCTCACCACTATAACTGTTCCTCTGTCTGGAGATACAACTCACCAATACAACTGTTCCTCTGTCTGGAGATACAACTCACCACTATAACTGTTCCTCTGGAGATACAGCTCACCACTATAACTGTTCCTCTGGAGATACAACTCACCACTATAACTGTTCCTCTGGAGATGCAACACACCACTATAACTGTTACTTTGTCTGGAGATACAACTCACCACTATAACTGTTCCTCTGGAGATACAACTCACCACTATAACTGTTCCTCCGGAGATGCAACTCACCACTACAACTGTTCCTCCGGAGATGCAACTCACCACTACAACTGTTCCTCTGTCTGGAGATAAAACTCACCACTATAACTGTTCCTCTGTCTGGATATACAACTCACTACTATAACTGTTCCTCTGCCTGGAGATACAACTCACCACTATAACTGTTCCTCTGCCTGGAGATACAACTCACCACTATAACTATTCCCCTGTCTGGAGATACAACTCACCACTACAACTGTTCCTCTGTCTGGAGATACAACTCACCACTATAACTGTTCCTCTGGAGATACAACTCACCACTATAACTGTTTCTCTGTCTGGATATAAAAATCAGCAACATAACTGTTCCTCTGGAGATACAACTCACCACTATAACTGTTCCTCTGGAGATACAACTCACCTCTATAACGGTTTCCTCTGTCTGGAGATACAACTCACCACTATAACTGTTCCTCTCTCTGGAGATAGAACTCAACAACATAACTGTTCACCTGTCTGGAGATACAACTCACCACTATACCTGTTCCTCTGGAGATACTACTCACCACTATAACTGTTCCTATGTCTGGAGATACAACTCACCACTATAACTGTTCCTCTGCCTGGAGATACAACTCACCACTATAACTTTTATCTGTCTGGAGATACAAATCAGCAACATAACTGTTCCTCTGGAGATACAACTCACCACTATAACTGTTCCTATGTCTGGAGATACAACTCACCACTACAACTGTTCCTCTGTCTGGAGATACAACTCACCACTACAAATGTTCCTCTGTCTGGAGATACAACTCACCACTATAACTGTTCCCCTGTCTGTTGATACAACTCACCACTATAACTGTTCCTCTGGAGATACAACTCACCACTATAACTGTTCCTCCGGAGATGCAACTCACCACTACAACTGTTCCTCTGTCTGGAGATACAACTCACTACTATAACTGTTCCTCTGCCTGGAGATACAACTCACCACTATAACTGTTCCTCTGCCTGGAGATACAACTCACCACTATAACTGTTCCTCTTCCTGGAGATACAACTCACCACTATAACTGTTCCTCTGCCTGGAGATACAACTCACCACTACAACTGTTCCTCTGTCTGGAGATACAAATCACCACTAGAACTCTTCCTCTGGAGATACTACTCACCACTATAACTGTTCCTCTGCCTGGAGATACAACTCACCACTATAACTGTCCCTCTGTCTGGCGATACAACTCACTACCATAACTGTTCCTCTGTCTGGAGATACAACTCACCACTATACCTGTTCCTCTGGAGATACTACTCACCACTATAACTGTTCCTATGTCTGGAGATACAACTCACCACTATAACTGTTCCTCTGCCTGGAGATACAACTCACCACTATAACTGTTTATCTGTCTGGAGATACAAATCAGCAACATAACTGTTCCTCTGGAGATACAACTCACCACTATAACTGTTCCTATGTCTGGAGATACAACTCACCACTACAACTGTTCCTATGTCTGGAGATACAACTCACCACTACAACTGTTCCTCTGTCTGGAGATACAACTCACCACTATAACTGTTCCCCTGTCTGTTGATACAACTCACCACTATAACTGTTCCTCTGGAGATACAACTCACCACTATAACTGTTCCTCCGGAGATGCAACTCACCACTACAACTGTTCCTCTGTCTGGAGATACAACTCACTACTATAACTGTTCCTCTGCCTGGAGATACAACTCACCACTATAACTGTTCCTCTGCCTGGAGATACAACTCACCACTATAACTATTCCCCTGTCTGGAGATACAACTCACCACTACAACTGTTCCTCTGTCTGGAGATACAACTCACCACTAGAACTCTTCCTCTGGAGATACAACTCACCACTATAACTGTTCCTCTGTCTGGAGATACAACTCACCACTATAACTGATCCTCTGGAGATACAACCCGCCACTATAACTGTTCCTCTGGAGATACAACTCACCACTATAGCTGTTCTTCTGTCTGGAGATACAACTCACCACTATAACTGTTCCTCTGTCTGGAGATACAACTCACCACTATAACTGATCCTCTGGAGATACTACTCACCACTATAACTGTTCCTATGTCTGGAGATACAACTCACCACTATAACTGTTCCTATGTCTGGAGATACAACTCACCACTATAACTGTTCCTCTGTCTGGAGATACAACTCACCACTATAACTGTTCCTCTGGAGATACAACTCACCACTATAACTGTTCCTCTGGAGATACAACTCACCACTATAACTGTTCCTCTGCCTGGAGATACAACTCACCACTATAACTGTCCCTCTGTCTGGCGATACAACTCACTACCATAACTGTTCCTCTGTCTGGAGATACAACTCACCACTATAACTGATCCTCTGGAGATACTACTCACCACTATAACTGTTCCTCTGTCTGGAGATACAACTCACCACTATAACTGTTCCTATGGAGATACAGCTCACCACTACAACTGTTCCTCTGTCTGGTGATACAACTCACCACTATAACTGTTCCTCTGGAGATACAACTCACCGCTATAACTGTTCCTATGGAGATGCAACTCACCGCTATAACTGTTCCTTTGGAGATACAACTCACCACTATAACTGTTCCTCTGTCTGGAGATACAACTCAACACTATAACTGTTCCTCTGGAGATACAACTCACCACTATAGCTGTTCTTCTGTCTGGAGATAAAACTCACCACTATAACTGTTCCTCTGTCTGGAGATACAACTCGCCACTATAACTGTTCCTCTGGAGATACAACTCACCACTATAACTGTTCCTTTGGAGATGCAACTCACCACTATAACTGTTCCCATGTCTGGAGATACAACTCGCAACTATATCTGTTCCTCTGTCTGGAGTTAACGCTCACCACTATAACTGCTCTCCTGTCTGGAGATACAACTCACCAATACAATTGTTTCTCTGTCTGGAGATCCAACTCACCACTATAACTGTTCCTATGTCTGGAGATACAACTCACCACTATAACTGTTCCTATGTCTGGAGATACAACTCACCACTACAACTGTTCCTCTGTCTGGAGATACAAATCACCACTATAACTGTTCCTCTGTCTGGAGATACAACTCACTACTATAACTGTTCCTCTGCCTGGAGATACAACTCACCACTACAACTGTTCCTCTGTCTGGAGATACAAATCACCACTATAACTGTTCCCCTGTCTGGAGATACAACTCACCACTACAACTGTTCCTCTGTCTGGAGATACAAATCACCACTATAACTGTTCCTCTGTCTGGAGATACAACTCACTACTATAACTGTTCCTCTGCCTGGAGATACAACTCACCACTACAACTGTTCCCCTGTCTGGAGATACAACTCACAACTATACCTGTTATTCTGTCTGCAGATACAACTCACCACTATAACTGTTTCTCTGTCTGGAGATACAACTCACCACTATAACTGTTCCTCTGTCTGGAGATACAACTCACCACTATAACTGTTCCTCTGCCTGGAGATACAACTCACCACTATAACTGTTTATCTGTCTGGAGATACAAATCAGCAACATAACTGTTCCTCTGGAGATACAACTCACCACTATAACTGTTCCTATGTCTGGAGATACAACTCACCACTACAACTGTTCCTCTGTCTGGAGATACAACTCACCACTACAACTGTTCCTCTGTCTGGAGATACAACTCACCACTATAACTGTTCCCCTGTCTGTTGATACAACTCACCACTATAACTGTTCCTCTGGAGATACAACTCACCACTATAACTGTTCCTCCGGAGATGCAACTCACCACTACAACTGTTCCTCTGTCTGGAGATACAACTCACTACTATAACTGTTCCTCTGCCTGGAGATACAACTCACCACTATAACTGTTCCTCTGCCTGGAGATACAACTCACCACTATAACTATTCCCCTGTCTGGAGATACAACTCACCACTACAACTGTTCCTCTGTCTGGAGATACAACTCACCACTAGAACTCTTCCTCTGGAGATACAACTCACCACTATAACTGTTCCTCTGTCTGGAGATACAACTCACCACTATAACTGATCCTCTGGAGATACAACCCGCCACTATAACTGTTCCTCTGGAGATACAACTCACCACTATAGCTGTTCTTCTGTCTGGAGATACAACTCACCACTATAACTGTTCCTCTGTCTGGAGATACAACTCACCACTATAACTGATCCTCTGGAGATACTACTCACCACTATAACTGTTCCTCTGTCTGGAGATACAACTCACCACTATAACTGTTCCTCTGGAGATACAACTCACCACTATAACTGTTCCTCTGGAGATACAACTCACCACTATAACTGTTCCTATGTCTGGAGATACAACTCACCACTACAACTGTTCCTCTGTCTGGCGATACAACTCACCACTATAACTGTTCCTCTGGAGATACAACTCACCACTATAACTGTTCCTCTGGAGATACAACTCACCACTATAACTGTTCCCCTGTCTGTTGATACAACTCACCACTATAACTGTTCCTCTGGAGATACAACTCACCACTATAACTGTTCCTCCGGAGATGCAACTCACCACTACAACTGTTCCTCTGTCTGGAGATACAACTCACTACTATAACTGTTCCTCTGCCTGGAGATACAACTCACCACTATAACTGTTCCTCTTCCTGGAGATACAACTAACCACTATAACTGTTCCTCTGCCTGGAGATACAACTCACCACTACAACTGTTCCTCTGTCTGGAGATACAAATCACCACTAGAACTCTTCCTCTGGAGATACTACTCACCACTATAACTATTCCCCTGTCTGGAGATACAACTCACCACTACAACTGTTCCTCTGTCTGGAGATACAACTCACCACTAGAACTCTTCCTCTGGAGATACAGCTCACCACTATAACTGTTCCTCTGTCTGGAGATACAACTCACCACTATAACTGATCCTCTGGAGATACAACCCGCCACTATAACTGTTCCTCTGGAGATACAACTCACCACTATAGCTGTTCTTCTGTCTGGAGATACAACTCACCACTATAACTGTTCCTCTGTCTGGAGATACAACTCACCACTATAACTGATCCTCTGGAGATACTACTCACCACTATAACTGTTCCTCTGTCTGGAGATACAACTCACCACTATAACTGTTCCTCTGGAGATACAACTCACCACTATAACTGTTCCTCTGGAGATACAACTCACCACTATAACTGTTCCTATGTCTGGAGATACAACTCACCACTACAACTGTTCCTCTGTCTGGAGATACAACTCACCACTATAACTGTTCCTCTGGAGATACAACTCACCACTATAACTGTTCCTCTGGAGATACAACTCACCACTATAACTGTTCCCCTGTCTGTTGATACAACTCACCACTATAACTGTTCCTCTGGAGATACAACTCACCACTATAACTGTTCCTCCGGAGATGCAACTCACCACTACAACTGTTCCTCTGTCTGGAGATACAACTCACTACTATAACTGTTCCTCTGCCTGGAGATACAACTCACCACTATAACTGTTCCTCTTCCTGGAGATACAACTCACCACTATAACTGTTCCTCTGCCTGGAGATACAACTCACCACTACAACTGTTCCTCTGTCTGGAGATACAAATCACCACTAGAACTCTTCCTCTGGAGATACTACTCACCACTATAACTGTTCCTCTGCCTGGAGATACAACTCACCACTATAACTGTCCCTCTGTCTGGCGATACAACTCACTACCATAACTGTTCCTCTGTCTGGAGATACAACTCACCACTATAACTGATCCTCTGGAGATACTACTCACCACTATAACTGTTCCTCTGTCTGGAGATACAACTCACCACTATAACTGTTCCTATGGAGATACAGCTCACCACTACAAGTGTTCCTCTGTCTGGTGATACAACTCACCACTATAACTGTTCCTCTGGAGATACAACTCACCGCTATAACTGTTCCTATGGAGATGCAACTCACCGCTATAACTGTTCCTTTGGAGATACAACTCACCACTATAACTGTTCCTCTGTCTGGAGATACAACTCACCACTATAACTGTTCATCTGGAGATACAACTCACCACTATAGCTGTTCTTCTGTCTGGAGATAAAACTCACCACTATAACTGTTCCTCTGTCTGGAGATACAACTCACCACTATAACTGTTCCTCTGGAGATACAACTCACCACTATAACTGTTCCCATGTCTGGAGATACAACTCGCAACTATATCTGTTCCTCTGTCTGGAGTTACCTCTCACCACTATAACTGCTCTCCTGTCTGGAGATACAACTCACCAATATAATTGTTTCTCTGTCTGGAGATCCAACTCACCACTATAACTGTTCCTCTGTCTGGTGATACAACTCACCACTATAGCTGTTCCTATGGAGATGCAACTCACCACTATAACTGTTCCTCTGTCTGGAGATACAACCCACCACTATAACTGTTCCTCTGGAGATACAACTCACCACTATAACTGTCCCTCTGTCTGGAGATACAACCCACCACTATAACTGTTACTCTGTCTGGAGATACAACTCACCACTATAACTGTCCCTCTGTCTGTAGATACAACTCACCACTATAACTGTTCCTCTGTCTGGAGATACAACTCACCACTATAACTGTTCCTCTGTCTGGAGATACAACTCACTACTATAACTGTTCCTCTGTCTGGAGATACAACTCACCACTATAACTGTTCCTCTGGAGATACAACTCACCACTACAACTGTTCCTCTGTCTGGAGATACAACTCACCACTATAACTGTTCCCCTGTCTGTTGATACAACTCACCACTATAACTGTTCCTCTGGAGATACAACTCACCACTATAACTGTTCCTCCGGAGATGCAACTCACCACTACAACTGTTCCTCTGTCTGGAGATACAACTCACTACTATAACTGTTCCTCTGCCTGGGGATACAACTCACCACTATAACTGTTCCTCTTCCTGGAGATACAACTCACCACTATAACTGTTCCTCTGCCTGGAGATACAACTCACCACTACAACTGTTCCTCTGTCTGGAGATACAACTCACCACTATAACTGTTCCTCTGTCTGGAGATACAACTCACCACTATAACTGTTCCTATGTCTGGAGATACAACTCACCACTATAACTGTTCCTATGTCTGGAGATACAACTCACCACTACAACTGTTCCTCTGTCTGGAGATACAAATCACCACTATAACTGTTCCTCTGTCTGGAGATACAACTCACTACTATAACTGTTCCTCTGCCTGGAGATACAACTCACCACTACAACTGTTCCTCTGTCTGGAGGTACAAATCACCACTATAACTGTTCCCCTGTCTGGAGATACAACTCACCACTACAACTGTTCCTCTGTCTGGAGATACAAATCACCACTATAACTGTTCCTCTGTCTGGAGATACAACTCACTACTATAACTGTTCCTCTGCCTGGAGATACAACTCACCACTACAACTGTTCCCCTGTCTGGAGATACAACTCACAACTATACCTGTTATTCTGTCTGGAGATACAACTCACCACTATAACTGTTTCTCTGTCTGGAGATACAACTCACCACTATAACTGTTCCTCTGTCTGGAGATACAACTCACCACTATAACTGTTCCTCTGCCTGGAGATACAACTCACCACTATAACTGTTTATCTGTCTGGAGATACAAATCAGCAACATAACTGTTCCTCTGGAGATACAACTCACCACTATAACTGTTCCTATGTCTGGAGATACAACTCACCACTACAACTGTTCCTCTGTCTGGAGATACAACTCACCACTACAACTGTTCCTCTGTCTGGAGATACAACTCACCACTATAACTGTTCCCCTGTCTGTTGATACAACTCACCACTATAACTGTTCCTCTGGAGATACAACTCACCACTATAACTGTTCCTCCGGAGATGCAACTCACCACTACAACTGTTCCTCTGTCTGGAGATACAACTCACTACTATAACTGTTCCTCTGCCTGGAGATACAACTCACCACTATAACTGTTCCTCTGCCTGGAGATACAACTCACCACTATAACTATTCCCCTGTCTGGAGATACAACTCACCACTACAACTGTTCCTCTGTCTGGAGATACAACTCACCACTAGAACTCTTCCTCTGGAGATACAACTCACCACTATAACTGTTCCTCTGTCTTGAGATACAACTCACCACTATAACTGATCCTCTGGAGATACAACCCGCCACTATAACTGTTCCTCTGGAGATACAACTCACCACTATAGCTGTTCTTCTGTCTGGAGATACAACTCACCACTATAACTGTTCCTCTGTCTGGAGATACAACTCACCACTATAACTGATCCTCTGGAGATACTACTCACCACTATAACTGTTCCTCTGTCTGGAGATACAACTCACCACTATAACTGTTCCTCTGGAGATACAACTCACCACTATAACTGTTCCTCTGGAGATACAACTCACCACTATAACTGTTCCTATGTCTGGAGATACAACTCACCACTACAACTGTTCCTCTGTCTGGCGATACAACTCACCACTATAACTGTTCCTCTGGAGATACAACTCACCACTATAACTGTTCCTCTGGAGATACAACTCACCACTATAACTGTTCCCCTGTCTGTTGATACAACTCACCACTATAACTGTTCCTCTGGAGATACAACTCACCACTATAACTGTTCCTCCGGAGATGCAACTCACCACTACAACTGTTCCTCTGTCTGGAGATACAACTCACTACTATAACTGTTCCTCTGCCTGGAGATACAACTCACCACTATAACTGTTCCTCTTCCTGGAGATACAACTAACCACTATAACTGTTCCTCTGCCTGGAGATACAACTCACCACTACAACTGTTCCTCTGTCTGGAGATACAAATCACCACTAGAACTCTTCCTCTGGAGATACTACTCACCACTATAACTATTCCCCTGTCTGGAGATACAACTCACCACTACAACTGTTCCTCTGTCTGGAGATACAACTCACCACTAGAACTCTTCCTCTGGAGATACAACTCACCACTATAACTGTTCCTCTGTCTGGAGATACAACTCACCACTATAACTGATCCTCTGGAGATACAACCCGCCACTATAACTGTTCCTCTGGAGATACAACTCACCACTATAGCTGTTCTTCTGTCTGGAGATACAACTCACCACTATAACTGTTCCTCTGTCTGGAGATACAACTCACCACTATAACTGATCCTCTGGAGATACTACTCACCACTATAACTGTTCCTCTGTCTGGAGATACAACTCACCACTATAACTGTTCCTCTGGAGATACAACTCACCACTATAACTGTTCCTCTGGAGATACAACTCACCACTATAACTGTTCCTATGTCTGGAGATACAACTCACCACTACAACTGTTCCTCTGTCTGGAGATACAACTCACCACTATAACTGTTCCTCTGGAGATACAACTCACCACTATAACTGTTCCTCTGGAGATACAACTCACCACTATAGCTGTTCTTCTGTCTGTTGATACAACTCACCACTATAACTGTTCCTCCGGAGATGCAACTCACCACTACAACTGTTCCTCTGTCTGGAGATACAACTCACTACTATAACTGTTCCTCTGCCTGGAGATACAACTCACCACTATAACTGTTCCTCTTCCTGGAGATACAACTCACCACTATAACTGTTCCTCTGCCTGGAGATACAACTCACCACTACAACTGTTCCTCTGTCTGGAGATACAACTCACTACCATAACTGTTCCTCTGTCTGGAGATACAACTCACCACTATAACTGATCCTCTGGAGATACTACTCACCACTATAACTGTTCCTCTGTCTGGAGATACAACTCACCACTATAACTGTCCCTCTGTCTGGCGATACAACTCACTACCATAACTGTTCCTCTGTCTGGAGATACAACTCACCACTATAACTGATCCTCTGGAGATACTACTCACCACTATAACTGTTCCTCTGTCTGGAGATACAACTCACCACTATAACTGTTCCTATGGAGATACAGCTCACCACTACAAGTGTTCCTCTGTCTGGTGATACAACTCACCACTATAACTGTTCCTCTGGAGATACAACTCACCGCTATAACTGTTCCTATGGAGATGCAACTCACCGCTATAACTGTTCCTTTGGAGATACAACTCACCACTATAACTGTTCCTCTGTCTGGAGATACAACTCACCACTATAACTGTTCATCTGGAGATACAACTCACCACTATAGCTGTTCTTCTGTCTGGAGATAAAACTCACCACTATAACTGTTCCTCTGTCTGGAGATACAACTCACCACTATAACTGTTCCTCTGGAGATACAACTCACCACTATAACTGTTCCCATGTCTGGAGATACAACTCGCAACTATATCTGTTCCTCTGTCTGGAGTTACCTCTCACCACTATAACTGCTCTCCTGTCTGGAGATACAACTCACCAATATAATTGTTTCTCTGTCTGGAGATCCAACTCACCACTATAACTGTTCCTCTGTCTGGTGATACAACTCACCACTATAGCTGTTCCTATGGAGATGCAACTCACCACTATAACTGTTCCTCTGTCTGGAGATACAACCCACCACTATAACTGTTCCTCTGGAGATACAACTCACCACTATAACTGTCCCTCTGTCTGGAGATACAACCCACCACTATAACTGTTACTCTGTCTGGAGATACAACTCACCACTATAACTGTCCCTCTGTCTGTAGATACAACTCACCACTATAACTGTTCCTCTGTCTGGAGATACAACTCACCACTATAACTGTTCCTCTGTCTGGAGATACAACTCACTGCTATAACTGTTCCTCTGTCTGGAGATACAACTCACCACTATAACTGTTCCTCTGGAGATACAACTCACCACTACAACTGTTCCTCTGTCTGGAGATACAACTCACCACTATTACTGTTCCCCTGTCTGTTGATACAACTCACCACTATAACTGTTCCTCTGGAGATACAACTCACCACTATAACTGTTCCTCCGGAGATGCAACTCACCACTACAACTGTTCCTCTGTCTGGAGATACAACTCACTACTATAACTGTTCCTCTGCCTGGGGATACAACTCACCACTATAACTGTTCCTCTTCCTGGAGATACAACTCACCACTATAACTGTTCATCTGCCTGGAGATACAACTCACCACTACAACTGTTCCTCTGTCTGGAGATACAACTCACCACTATAACTGTTCCTCTGTCTGGAGATACAACTCACCACTATAACTGATCCTCTGGAGATACAACTCGCCACTATAACTGTTCCTCTGGAGATACAACTCACCACTATAGCTGTTCTTCTGTCTGGAGATAAAACTCACCACTATAACTGTTCATCTGTCTGGAGATACAACTCATCACTATAACTGATCCTCTGGAGATACTACTCACCACTATAACTGTTCCTCTGTCTGGAGATACAACTCACCACTATAACTGTCCCTCTGTCTGGCGATACAACTCACTACCATAACTGTTCCTCTGTCTGGAGATACAACTCACCACTATAACTGATCTCTGGAGATACTACTCACCACTATAACTGTTCCTCTGTCTGGAGATACAACTCACCACTATAACTGTTCCTATGGAGATACAACTCACCACTATAACTGTTCCTCTGGAGATACAACTCACCGCTATAACTGTTCCTATGGAGATGCAACTCACCGCTATAACTGTTCCTTTGGAGATACAACTCACCACTATAGCTGTTCTTCTGCCTGGAGATAAAACTCACCACTATAACTGTTCCTCTGTCTGGAGATACAACTCGCCACTATAACTGTTCCTCTGGAGATACAACTCACCACTATAACTGTTCCTTTGGAGATGCAACTCACCACTATAACTGTTCCCATGTCTGGAGATACAACTCGCAACTATATCTGTTCCTCTGTCTGGAGTTACCTCTCACCACTCTAACTGCTCTCCTGTCTGGAGATACAACTCACCAATATAATTGTTTCTCTGTCTGGAGATACAAGTCACCACTTTAACTGTTCCATTGGAGATCCAACTCACCACTATAACTGTTCCTCTGTCTGGAGATACAACTCAGCACCATAACTGTTCCTCTGTCTGGTGATACAACTCACCACTATAACTGTTCCTCTGGAGATGCAACTCACCACTATAACTGTTCCTCTGTCTGGAGATACAACTCACCACTATAACTGTTCCTCTGTCTGGAGATACAACTCACTACTATAACTGTTCCTCTGTCTGGAGATACAACTCACCACTATAACTGTTCCTCTGTCTGGAGATACAACTCGCCACTATATCTGTTCCTCTGTCTGGAGATACAACTCACTACTATAACTGTTCCTCTGGAGATACAACTCACCACTATCACTGTTCCTCTGTCTGGCGATACAACTCACCACTATAGCTGTTCTTCTGCCTGGAGATAAAACTCACCACTATAACTGTTCCTCTGTCTGGAGATACAACTCGCCACTATAACTGTTCCTCTGGAGATACAACTCACCACTATAACTGTTCCTTTGGAGATGCAACTCACCACTATAACTGTTCCCATGTCTGGAGATACAACTCGCAACTATATCTGTTCCTCTGTCTGGAGTTACCTCTCACCACTCTAACTGCTCTCCTGTCTGGAGATACAACTCACCAATATAATTGTTTCTCTGTCTGGAGATACAAGTCACCACTTTAACTGTTCCATTGGAGATCCAACTCACCACTATAACTGTTCCTCTGTCTGGAGATACAACTCAGCACCATAACTGTTCCTCTGTCTGGTGATACAACTCACCACTATAACTGTTCCTCTGGAGATGCAACTCACCACTATAACTGTTCCTCTGTCTGGAGATACAACTCACCACTATAACTGTTCCTCTGTCTGGAGATACAACTCACTACTATAACTGTTCCTCTGTCTGGAGATACAACTCACCACTATAACTGTTCCTCTGTCTGGAGATACAACTCGCCACTATATCTGTTCCTCTGTCTGGAGATACAACTCACTACTATAACTGTTCCTCTGGAGATACAACTCACCACTATCACTGTTCCTCTGTCTGGCGATACAACTCACCACTATAACTGTTTTCCTGTCTGGAGATGCGACTCAGCACTATATCTGTTCCTCTGTCTGGCGATACAACTCACCACTATAACTGTTCCGTTGGAGATCCAACTCACCACTATAACTGTTCCTCTGTCTGGAGATACAACTCAGCACTATAACTGTTTTCCAGTCTGGAGATACAACTCACCTCTATAGCTGTTCCTTTTGTTACGAATCCCTTTTGGCCCGACAGTCTAGGGGGGATGGTAATGAGACTCGTAACATAACTCATGCAAATTATTATTGTGACAAAGGAAAAGTGTGAATGAAATAAGCACGACAACTGAAATCTACCGTCAAACTCTAGGTTTATTTATAAACACACGGTAATGGGGGGAGCAGGAAAAGGGGCTGAGCTGGACCCAAGGAAAGAAACAATAAGTATTCAAAAACACCCCTAAGCTAGACTAGCCTACTTTAACAACAGCTAACTAACTAACCAAAAATACAGTGGGTGGTCCGCCCAGTTCTAACTAGTGTATTTAACAAAGTTCACCTACGGGTAGTGTATGCCCATGGGCGACTTGTCTTGGTTTCCCCCTTTTCCACCAGCAATCAAACACAAACACCATAACCAAAAACAATACTCACAGGTGATGACAAAGGGCTATGAGGTGCTTAAACAAAAGAGAGGTTACGACACAAAGCGAGAGTGAAACACAGAGACCTACAGACATGGCATTTACAGAGAGATTGAGCTCTAGAACAAACAAATGATGGGGTTTTTAAACCATGGGGAAGGAACTGTGATAGGTTTAGGAAATATGAGGAGGTGTGTCTTCTGATTGATGATTGATTGTTGACTGATTGGGGAGTGATGATTTTCACCTGTGAGGGGAGAAGGAGAGAAAAGAAACACACACACAGGATACACACACACACAGGATAACTGTATCCGTAACACTTTGGAGATACAACTCACCACTATAACTGTTCCTCTGTCTGGAGATACAACTCACCACTATAACTGTTCCTTTGGAGATCCAACTCACCACTATAACTGTTCCTCTGTCTGGAGATACAACTCAGCTCTTTAACTGTTCCTCTGTCTGGAGATACAACTCACCACCATAACTGTTCCTCTGTCTGGTGATACAACTCACCACTATAACTGTTCCTCTGGGGATACAACTCACCACTATAACTGTTCCTATGGAGATACAGCTCACCACTATAACTGTTCCTCTGTCTGGTGATACCACTCATCACTATAACTGTTCCTCTGGAGATACAACTCACCACTATAACTGTTCCTTTGGAGATACAACTCAACACTATAACTGTTCCTCTGTCTGGAGATACAACTCACCCCTATAACTGTTCCTATGTCTGGAGATACAACTCACCACTTTAACTGTTCCTCTGTCTGGAGATACAACTCACCACTATATCTGTTCCTCTGTCTGGAGATACCTCTCACCACTATAACTGTTCCTCTGTCTGGAGATACAACTCAACACTATAACTGCTCTCCTGTCTGGAGATACAACTCACCACTATAACTGTTCCTTTGGAGATCCAACTCACCACTATAACTGTTCCTCTGTCTGGAGATACAACTCAGCACCATAACTGTTCCTCTGTCTGGTGATACAACTCACCACTATAACTGTTCCTCTGTCTGGAGATACATATCAGCAACATAACTGTTCCTCTGGCGATACAACTCACCACTATAAGTTTTCCTCTGTCTGGAGATACAACTCAGCACTTTAACTCTTCCTCTCTCTGGAGATACAACTCACCGCCATAACTGGTACTCTGTCTGGTGATACAACTCACCACTATAACTGTTCCTCTGGAGATACAACTCACCACTATAACTGTTCCTATGGAGATACAGCTCACCACTACAACTGTTACTCTGTCTGGTGATACAACTCACCACTATAACTGTTCCTCTGGAGATACAACTCACCACTATAACTGTTCCTATGGAGATGCAACTCACCACTATAACTCTTCCTTTGGAGATACAACTCACCACTATAACTGTTCCTCTGTCTGGAGATACAACTCACCACTAGAACTCTTCCTCTGGAGATACAACTCACCACTATAACTGTTCCTCTGTCTGGAGATACAACCCACCACTATAACTGTTACTCTGTCTGGAGATACAACTCACCACTATAACTGTCCCTCTGTCTGGAGATACAACTCACCACTATAACTGTTCCTCTGTCTGGAGATACAACTCACCACTATAACTGATCCTCTGGAGATACAACTCGCCACTATAACTGTTCCTATGTCTGGAGATACAACTCACCACTTTAACTGTTCCTCTGTCTGGTGATACAACTCACCACTATAACTGTTCCTCTGGAGATACAACTCACCACTATAACTGTTCCTATGGAGATGCAACTCACCACTATAACTCTTCCTTTGGAGATACAACTCACCACTATAACTGTTCCTCTGTCTGGAGATACAACTCACCACTAGAACTCTTCCTCTGGAGATACAACTCACCACTATAACTGTTCCTCTGTCTGGAGATACAACCCACCACTATAACTGTTACTCTGTCTGGAGATACAACTCACCACTATAACTGTCCCTCTGTCTGGAGATACAACTCACCACTATAACTGTTCCTCTGTCTGGAGATAACTGATCCTCTGGAGATACAACTCGCCACTATAACTGTTCCTATGTCTGGAGATACAACTCACCACTTTAACTGTTCCTCTGTCTGGAGATACAACTCACCACTATATCTGTTCCTCTGTCTGGAGATACCTCTCACCACTATAACTGTTCCTCTGTCTGGAGATACAACTCAACACTCAACTGCTCTCCTGTCTGGAGATACAACTCACCACTATAACTGTTCCTTTGGAGATCCAACTCACCACTATAACTGTTCCTCTGTCTGGAGATACAACTCAGCACCATAACTGTTCCTCTGTCTGGTGATACAACTCACCACTATAACTGTTCCTCTGTCTGGAGATACATATCAGCAACATACCTGTTCCTCTGGAGATACAACTCACCACTATAACTGTTCCTCTGTCTGGAGATACAACTCAGCACCATAACTGTTCCTCTGTCTGGAGATACAACTCACCACTACAACTGTTTCTCTGTCTGGAGATACAACTCACCACGATAGCTGTTCTTCTGTCTGGAGATACAACTCACCACTATAACTGTTCCTCTGTCTGGAGATACAACTCACCCCTATAACTGTTCCCCTGTCTGGAGATACCACTCAACACTATAACTGTTCCTCTGTCTGGAGATGCAACTCACCACAATAACTGCTCCTCTGGAGATACAACTCACCACTATAGTAGTTCCTTTGGAGATACAACTCAACACTATAACTGTCCCTCTGTCTGGCGATACAACTCACAACTATAACTGTTCCTCCGTCTGGTGATACAACTCACCACTATAACTGTTCCTTTGGAGATACAACTCACCACTATACCTGTCCCTCTGTCTGGCGATACAACTCACTACTATAACTGTTCCTCTGTCTGGAGATACAACTCACCACTATAACTGTTCCTTTGGAGATGCAACTCGCCACTATAACTGTTCCCATGTCTGGAGATACAACTCGCCACTTTAACTGTTCCTCTGTCTGGAGATACCTCTCACCACTATAACTGTTCCTCTGTCTGGAGATACAACTCAACACTATAACTGCTCTCCTGTCTGGAGATACAACTCACCAATATAACTGTTTCTCTGTCTGGAGATACAACTCGCCACTATAACTGTTCCTCTGGAGATACAACTCACCACTATAACTGTTCCTTTGGAGATGGAACTCACCACTATAACTGTTCCCATGTCTGGAGATACAACTCACCACTTTAACTGTTCCTCTTTCTGGAGATACAACTCACCACTATATCTGTTCCTCTGTCTGGAGATACCTCTCACAACTATAACTGCTCTCCTGTCTGGAGATACAACTCACCACTATAACTGTTCCTCTGTCTGGAGATACAACTCAGCACCATAACTGTTCCTCTGTCTGGTGATACAACTCACCACTATAACTGTTCCTCTGTCTGGAGATACATATCAGCAACATAACTGTTCCACTGGAGATACAACTCACCACTATAACTGTTCCTCTGTCTGGAGATACAACTCAGCACTATAACTGTTCCCCTGTCTGGCGATATAACTCACCACTATAACTGTTCCTTTGGAGATACAACTCACCACTATAACTGTTCCTCTGTCTGGAGATACAACTCACCACTAGAACTCTTCCTCTGGAGATACAACTCACCACTATAACTGTTCCTCTGTCTGGAGATACAACTCACCACTATAACTGTTCCTCTGTCTGGAGATACAACTCACCACTACAACTGTTTCTCTGTCTGGAGATACAACTCACCACTATAGCTGTTCTTCTGTCTGGAGATACAACTCACCACTATAACTTTTCCTCTGTCTGGAGATACAACTCACCCCTATAACTGTTCCCCTGTCTGGAGATACCACTCAACACTATAACTGTTCCTCTGTCTGGAGAAGCAACTCACCACAATAACTGCTCCTCTGGAGATACAACTCACCACTATAACTGTTCCTTTGGAGATACAACTCAACACTATAACTGTCCCTCTGTCTGGCGATACAACTCACTACTATAACTGTTCCTCTGTCTAGAGATACAACTCACCACTATAACTGTTCCTTTGGAGATACAACTCACTACTATAACTGTTCCTCTGTCTGGAGATACAACTCATCACTATAACTAATCCTCTGGAGATACAACTCGCCACTATAACTGTTTCTCTGGAGATACAACTCACCACTATAACTGTTCCTTTGGAGATGCAACTCACCACTATAACTGTTCCCATGTCTGGAGATACAACTCGCCACTATATCTGTTCCTCTGTCTGGAGATACCTCTCACCACTATAACTGTTCCTCTGTCTGGAGATACAACTCAACACTATAACTGCTCTCCTGTCTGGAGATACAACTCACCACTATAACTGTTCCTCTGTCTGGAGATACAACTCAGCACCATAACTGTTCCTCTGTCTGGTGATACAACTCACCACTATAACTGTTCCTCTGTCTGGAGATACATATCAGCAACATAACTGTTCCTCTGGAGATACAACTCACCACTATAACTGTTCCTCTGTCTGGAGATACAACTCAGCACTATAACTGTTCCCATGTCTGGCGATATAACTCACCACTATAACTGTTCCTTTGGAGATACAACTCACACTTATAACTGTTCCTTAGTCTGGAGATACAACTCACCACTAGAACTCTTCCTCTGGAGATACAACTCACCACTATAACTGTTCCTCTGTCTGGAGATACAACCCACCACTATAACTGTTACTCTGTCTGGAGATACAACTCACCACTATAACTGTCCCTCTGTCTGGAGATACAACTCACCACTATAACTGTTCCTCTGTCTGGAGATACAACTCACCACTACAACTGTTTCTCTGTCTGGAGATACAACTCACCACTATAGCTGTTCTTCTGTCTGGAGATACAACTCACCACTATAACTGTTCTTCTGTCTGGAGATACAACTCACCCCTATAACTGTTCCCCTGTCTGGAGATACAACTCAACACTATAACTGTTCCTCTCTCTGGAGATGCAACTCACCACAATAACTGCTCCTCTGGAGATACAACTCACCACTATAACTGTTCCTTTGGAGATACAACTCAACAATATAACTGTCCCTCTGTCTGGCGATACAACTCACTACTATAACTGTTCCTCTGTCTGGAGATACAACTCACCACTATAACTGATCCTCTGGAGATACAACTCGCCACTATAACTGTTCCTCTGGAGATACAACTCACCACTATAGCTGTTCTTCTGTCTGGAGATACAACTCACCACTATAACTGGTCCTCTGTCTGGAGATACAACTCGCCACTATAACTGTTCCTCTGGAGATACCACTCACCACTATAACTGTTCCTTTGGAGATGCAACTCACCACTATAACTGTTCCCATGTCTGGAGATACAACTCACCACTTTAACTGTTCCTCTGTCTGGAGATACATCTCGCCACTATATCTGTTCCTCTGTCTGGAGATACATATCAGCAACATAACTGTTCCTCTGGAGATACAAGTCAACACTATAACTGCTCTCCTGTCTGGAGATACAACTCACCAATATAACTGTTCCTCTGTCTGGAGATACATATCAGCAACATAACTGTTCCTCTGGAGATACAACTCACCTCTATAACTGTTCCTCTGTCTGGAGATACAACTCACCACTGTAACTGTTCCTCTGTCTGGAGATACAACTCACCACTATAACTGATCCTCTGGAGATACAACTCGCCACTATAACTGTTCCTCTGGAGATACAACTCACCACTATAGCTGTTCTTTTGTCTGGAGATACAACTCACCACTATAACTGTTCCTCTGTCTGGAGATACAACTCGCCACTATAACTGTTCCTCTGGAGATACAACTCACCACTATAACTGTTCCTTTGGAGATGCAACTCACCACTATAACTGTTCCCATGTCTGGAGATACAACTCACCACTTTAACTGTTCCTCTGTCTGGAGATACAATTCTCCACTATATCTGTTCCTCTGTCTGGAGATACCTCTCACCACTATAACTGTTCCTCTGTCTGGAGATACAACTCAACACTATAACTGCTCTCCTGTCTGGAGATACAACTCACCACTATAACTGTTCCTCTGTCTGGAGATACAACTCAGCACCATAACTGTTCCTCTGTCTGGTGATACATATCGGCAACATAACTGTTCCTCTGGAGATACAACTCACCACTATAACTGTTCCCATGTCTGGAGATACAACTCACCACTTTAACTGTTCCTCTGTCTGGAGATACAACTCGCCACTATATCTGTTCCTCTGTCTGGAGATACCTCTCACCACTATAACTGTTCCTATTTCTGGAGATACAACTCAACACTATAACTGCTCTCCTGTCTGGAGATACAACTCACCACTATAACTGTTCCTCTGTCTGGAGATACAACTCAGCACCATAACTGTTCCTCTGTCTGGTGATACAACTCACCACTATAACTGTTCCTCTGTCTGGAGATACATATCAGCAACATAACTGTTCCTCTGGAGATACAACTCACCACTATAACTGTTCCTCTGTCTGGAGATACAACTCAGCACTATAACTGTTCCCCTGTCTGGCGATATAACTCACCACTATAACTGTTCCTTTGGAGATACAACTCACACTTATAACTGTTCCTTAGTCTGGAGATACAACTCACCACTATAACTCTTCCTCTGGAGATACAACTCACCACTATAACTGTTCCTCTGTCTGGAGATACAACTCACCACTACAACTGTTTCTCTGTCTGGAGATACAACTCACCACTATAGTTGTTCTTCTGTCTGGAGATACAACTCACCACTATAACTGTTCTTCTGTCTGGAGATACAACTCACCCCTATAACTGTTCCCCTGTCTGGAGATACAACTCAACACTATAACTGTTCCTCTGTCTGGAGATGCAACTCACCACAATAACTGCTCCTCTGGAGATACAACTCACCACTATAACTGTTCCTTTGGAGATACAACTCAACACTATAACTGTCCCTCTGTCTGGCGATACAACTCACTACTATAACTGTTCCTCTGTCTGGAGATACAACTCACCACTATAACTGATCCTCTGGAGATACAACTCGCCACTATAACTGTTCCTCTGGAGATACAACTCACCACTATAGCTGTTCTTCTGTCTGGAGATACAACTCACCACTATAACTGTTCCTCTGTCTGGAGATACAACTCTCCACTATAACTGTTCCTCTGGAGATACAACTCACCACTATAACTGTTCCTTTGGAGATGCAACTCACCACTATAACTGTTCCCATGTCTGGAGATACAACTCACCACTTTAACTGTTCCTCTGCCTGGAGATACAACTCGCCACTATATCTGTTCCTCTGTCTGGAGATACCTCTCACCACTATAACTGTTCCTCTGTCTGGAGATACAACTCAACACTATAACTGCTCTCCTGTCTGGAGATACAACTCACCAATATAACTGTTCCTCTGTCTGGAGATACATATCAGCAACATAACTGTTCCTCTGGAGATACAACTCACCTCTATAACTTTTCCTCTGTCTGGAGATACAACTCACCACTGTAACTGTTCATCTGTCTGGAGATACAACTCACCACTATAACTGTTCCTCTGGAGATACAACTCTCCACTATAACTGTTCCTTTGGAGATACAACTCACCACTATCACTGTTCCTCTGTCTGGCGATACAACTCACCACTATAACTGTTTTCCTGTCTGGAGATGCGACTCAGCACTATATCTGTTCCTCTGTCTGGCGATACAACTCACCACTATAACTATTCCGTTGGAGATCCAACTCACCACTATAACTGTTCCTCTGTCTGGAGATACAACTCAGCACTATAACTGTTTTCCAGTCTGGAGATTTAACTCACCGCTATAGCTGTTCCTTTGGAGATACAACTCACCACTATAACTGTTCCTCTGTCTGGAGATACAACTCACCACTACAACTGTTTCTCTGTCTGGAGATACAACTCACCCCTATAACTGTTCCTCTGTCTGGAGATACAACTCACCCCTATAACTGTTCCCCTGTCTGGAGATACAACTCAACACTATAACTGTTCCTCTGTCTGGAGATGCAACTCACCACTATAACTGTTCCTTTGGAGATACAACTCACCACTATAACTGTACCTCTGTCTGGCGATGCAACTCACTACTATAACTGTTCCTCTGTCTGGAGATACAACTCACCACTATAACTGTTCCTTTGGAGATACAACTCACCACTATAACTGTCCCTCTGTCTGGCGATACAACTCACCACTATAACTGTTCCTTTGGAGATACAACTCACCACTATAACTGTCCCTCTGTCTGGCGATACAACTCACTACTGTAACTGTTCCTCTGTCTGGTGATACAACTCACCACTATAACTGTTCCTCTGGAGATACAACTCACCACTATAACTGTTCCTATGGAGATGCAACTCACCACTATAACTGTTCCTTTGGAGATACAACTCACCACTTTAACTGTTCCTCTGTCTGGAGATACAACTCACCACTATAACTGATCCTCTGGAGATACAACTCACCAATATAACTGTTGCTTTGGAGATACAACTCACCACTATAACTGTTCCTTTGGAGATACTTCTCACCACTATAACTGTTCCTCTGTCTGGAGATACAACCCACCACTATAACTGTTACTCTGTCTGGAGATACAACTCACCACTATAACTGTCCCTCTGTTTGGAGATACAACTCACCACTATAACTGTTCCTCTGTCTGGAGATACAACTCACCACTACAACTGTTTCTCTGTCTGGAGATACAACACGCAACTATAGCTGTTCTTCTGTCGTGAGATAAAACTCACCACTATAACTGTTCCTCTGTCTGGAGATACAACTCACCCCTGTAACTGTTCCCCTGTCTGGAGATACAACTCAACACTATAACTGTTCCTCTGTCTGGAGATGCAACTCACCACTATCACTGTTCCTCTGGAGATACAACTCACCACTATAACTGTTCCTTTAGAGATACAACTCACCACTCTAACTGTCCCTCTGTCTGGCGATACAACCCACTACTATAACTGTTCCTCTGTCTGGAGAAACAACTCACCACTATAACTGTTCCTCTGGAGATACAACTCACCACTATAACTGTTCCTTTGGAGATACAACTCACCACAATAGCTGTTCTTCTGTCTGGAGATACAACTCACCACTATAACTGTTCCTCTTTCTGGAGATACAACTCACCCCTATAACTGTTCCCCTGTCTGGAGATACAACTCACCACTATAACTGTTCCTCTGTCTGGAGATACAACTCGCCACTATAACTGTTCCTCTGGAGATACAACTCACCACTATAGCTGTTCTTCTGTCTGGAGATACAACTCACCACTATAACTGTTCCTCTGGAGATACAACTCACAACTATAACTGTTCCTATGGAGATGCAACTCACCACTATAAATGTTCCTTTGGAGATACAACTCACCACTATAACTGTTCCTCTGTCTGGAGATACAACTCACCGCTATAACTGATCCTCTGGAGATACAACTCACCACTTTAACTGTTCCTCTGTCTGGAGATACAACTCACCACTATAACTGTTCCTCTGTCTGGAGATACAACTCACCACTATAACTGTTCCTTTGGAGATGCAACTCACCACTATAACTGTTCCTCTGTCTGGAGATACAACTCACCACTATAGCTGTTCTTCTGTCTGAAGATACCACTCAACACTATAACTGTTCCTTTGGAGATACAACTCACCACTATAACTGTCCCTCTGTCTGGCGATACAACTCACTACTATAACCGTTCCTCTGGAGATACAACTCACAACTATAACTGTTCCTTTGGAGATACAACTCACCGCTATAACTGTTCCTTTGGAGATACAACTCACCACTATAACTGTTCCTCTGTCTGGAGATACAACTCACCACTATAACTGTTCCTCTGTCTGGAGATACAACTCACCACTATAACTGTTCCTTTGGAGATGCAACTCACCACTATAACTGTTCCCATGTCTGGAGATACAACTCACCACTTTAACTGTTCCTCTGTCTGGAGATACAACTCACCACTATAGCTGTTCTTCTGTCTGGAGATACCACTCAACACTATAAATGTTCCTCTGTCTGGAGATACAACTCACCCCTATAACTGTTCCCCTGTCTGGAGATACAACTCAACACTATAACTGTTCCCCTGTCTGGAGATGCAACTCACCACTATAACTGTTCCTTGGGAGATACAACTCACCACTATAACTGTCCCTCTGTCTGGCGATACAACTCACTACTATAACAGTTCCTCTGTCTGGTGATACAACTCACCACTATAACTGTTCCTCTGGAGATACAACTCGCCACGATAACTGTTCCTTTGGAGATACAACTCACCACTATCACTGTTCCTCTGTCTGGCGATACAACTCACCACTATAACTGTTTTCCTGTCTGGAGATGCGACTCAGCACTATATCTGTTCCTCTGTCTGGCGATACAGCCCACCACTATAACTGTTCCTCTGTCTGGAGATACAACTCACCTCTACAACTGTTTCTCTGTCTGGAGATACAACTCGCCACTATAGCTGTTCTTCTGTCTGGCGATACAACTCACCACTATAACTGTTCCTTTGGAGATACAACTCACCACTATAACTGTCCCTCTGTCTGGCGATACAACTCACTACTGTAACTGTTCCTCTGTCTGGTGATACAACTCACCACTATAACTGTTCCTCTGGAGATACAACTCACCACTATAACTGTTCCTATGGAGATGCAACTCACCACTATAACTGTTCCTTTGGAGATACAACTCACCACTTTAACTGTTCCTCTGTCTGGAGATACAACTCACCACTATAACTGATCCTCTGGAGATACAACTCACCACTATAACTGTTGCTTTGGAGATACAACTCACCACTATAACTGTTCCTTTGGAGATACTTCTCACCACTATAACTGTTCCTCTGTCTGGAGATACAACCCACCACTATAACTGTTCCTCTGTCTGGAGATACAACTCGCCACTATAACTGTTCCTCTGGAGATACAACTCACCACTATAGCTGTTCTTCTGTCTGGAGATACAACTCACCACTATAACTGTTCCTCTGAAGATACAACTCACAACTATAACTGTTCCTATGGAGATGCAACTCACCACTATAAATGTTCCTTTGGAGATACAACTCACCACTATAACTGTTCCTCTGTCTGGAGATACAACTCACCGCTATAACTGATCCTCTGGAGATACAACTCACCACTTTAACTGTTCCTCTGTCTGGAGATACAACTCACCACTATAACTGTTCCTCTGTCTGGAGATACAACTCACCACTATAACTGTTCCTTTGGAGATGCAACTCACCACTATAACTGTTCCTCTGTCTGGAGATACAACTCACCACTATAGCTGTTCTTCTGTCTGAAGATACCACTCAACACTATAACTGTTCCTTTGGAGATACAACTCACCACTATAACTGTCCCTCTGTCTGGCGATACAACTCACTACTATAACCGTTCCTCTGGAGATACAACTCACAACTATAACTGTTCCTTTGGAGATACAACTCACCGCTATAACTGTTCCTTTGGAGATACAACTCACCACTATAACTGTTCCTCTGTCTGGAGATACAACTCACCACTATAACTGTTCCTCTGTCTGGAGATACAACTCACCACTATAACTGTTCCTTTGGAGATGCAACTCACCACTATAACTGTTCCCATGTCTGGAGATACAACTCACCACTTTAACTGTTCCTCTGTCTGGAGATACAACTCACCACTATAGCTGTTCTTCTGTCTGGAGATACCACTCAACACTATAAATGTTCCTCTGTCTGGAGATACAACTCACCCCTATAACTGTTCCCCTGTCTGGAGATACAACTCAACACTATAACTGTTCCCCTGTCTGGAGATGCAACTCACCACTATAACTGTTCCTTGGGAGATACAACTCACCACTATAACTGTCCCTCTGTCTGGCGATACAACTCACTACTATAACAGTTCCTCTGTCTGGAGATACAACTCACCACTATAACTCTTCCTTTGGAGATACAACTCACCACTATAACTGTCCCTCTGTCTGGCGATACAACTCACTACTGTAACTGTTCCGCTGTCTGGTGATACGACTCACCACTATAACTGTTCCTTTGGAGATACAACTCACCACTTTAACTGTTCCTCTGTCTGGTGATACAACTCACCACTATAACTGTTCCTCTGGAGATACAACTCGCCACTATAACTGTTCCTTTGGAGATACAACTCACCACTATCACTGTTCCTCTGTCTGGCGATACAACTCACCACTATAACTGTTTTCCTGTCTGGAGATGCGACTCAGCACTATATCTGTTCCTCTGTCTGGCGATACAGCCCACCACTATAACTGTTCCTCTGTCTGGAGATACAACTCACCTCTACAACTGTTTCTCTGTCTGGAGATACAACTCGCCACTATAGCTGTTCTTCTGTCTGGCGATACAACTCACCACTATAACTGTTCCTTTGGAGATACAACTCACCACTATAACTGTCCCTCTGTCTGGCGATACAACTCACTACTGTAACTGTTCCTCTGTCTGGTGATACAACTCACCACTATAACTGTTCCTCTGGAGATACAACTCACCACTATAACTGTTCCTATGGAGATGCAACTCACCACTATAACTGTTCCTTTGGAGATACAACTCACCACTTTAACTGTTCCTCTGTCTGGAGATACAACTCACCACTATAACTGATCCTCTGGAGATACAACTCACCACTATAACTGTTGCTTTGGAGATACAACTCACCACTATAACTGTTCCTTTGGAGATACTTCTCACCACTATAACTGTTCCTCTGTCTGGAGATACAACCCACCACTATAACTGTTACTCTGTCTGGAGATACAACTCACCACTATAACTGTCCCTCTGTTTGGAGATACAACTCACCACTATAACTGTTCCTCTGTCTGGAGATACAACTCACCACTACAACTGTTTCTCTGTCTGGAGATACAACACGCAACTATAGCTGTTCTTCTGTCGTGAGATAAAACTCACCACTATAACTGTTCCTCTGTCTGGAGATACAACTCACCCCTGTAACTGTTCCCCTGTCTGGAGATACAACTCAACACTATAACTGTTCCTCTGTCTGGAGATGCAACTCACCACTATCACTGTTCCTCTGGAGATACAACTCACCACTATAACTGTTCCTTTAGAGATACAACTCACCACTCTAACTGTCCCTCTGTCTGGCGATACAACTCACTACTATAACTGTTCCTCTGTCTGGAGATACAACTCACCACTATAACTGTTCCTTTGGAGATGCAACTCACCACTATAACTGTTCCCATGTCTGGAGATACAACTCACCACTTTAACTGTTCCTCTGTCTGGAGATACAACTCACCACTATAGCTGTTCTTCTGTCTGGAGATACCACTCAACACTATAACTGTTCCTCTGTCTGGAGATACAACTCACCCCTATAACTGTTCCCCTGTCTGGAGATACAACTCAACACTATAACTGTTCCCCTGTCTGGAGATGCAACTCACCACTATAACTGTTCCTTGGGAGATACAACTCACCACTATAACTGTCCCTCTGTCTGGCGATACAACTCACTACTATAACAGTTCCTCTGTCTGGAGATACAACTCACCACTATAACTCTTCCTTTGGAGATACAACTCACCACTATAACTGTCCCTCTGTCTGGCGATACAACTCACTACTGTAACTGTTCCGCTGTCTGGTGATACGACTCACCACTATAACTGTTCCTTTGGAGATACAACTCACCACTTTAACTGTTCCTCTGTCTGGAGATACAACTCACCGCTATAACTGATCCTCTGGAGATACAACTCACCACTTTAACTGTTCCTCTGTCTGGAGATACAACTCACCACTACAACTGTTTCTCTGTCTGGAGATACAACACGCAACTATAGCTGTTCTTCTGTCGTGAGATAAAACTCACCACTATAACTGTTCCTCTGTCTGGAGATACAACTCACCCCTGTAACTGTTCCCCTGTCTGGAGATACAACTCAACACTATAACTGTTCCTCTGTCTGGAGATGCAACTCACCACTATCACTGTTCCTCTGGAGATACAACTCACCACTATAACTGTTCCTTTAGAGATACAACTCACCACTCTAACTGTCCCTCTGTCTGGCGATACAACTCACTACTATAACTGTTCCTCTGTCTGGAGAAACAACTCACCACTATAACTGTTCCTCTGGAGATACAACTCACCACTATAACTGTTCCTTTGGAGATACAACTCACCACAATAGCTGTTCTTCTGTCTGGAGATACAACTCACCACTATAACTGTTCCTCTTTCTGGAGATACAACTCACCCCTATAACTGTTCCCCTGTCTGGAGATACAACTCACCACTATAACTGTTCCTCTGTCTGGAGATACAACTCGCCACTATAACTGTTCCTCTGGAGATACAACTCGCCACTATAGCTGTTCTTCTGTCTGGAGATACAACGCACCACTATAACTGTTCCTCTGGAGATACAACTCACCATTTTAACTGTTCCTCTGTCTGGAGATACAACTCACCACTATAACTGTTCCTATGGAGATGCAACTCACCACTATAAATGTTCCTTTGGAGATACAACTCACCACTATAACTGTTCCTCTGTCTGGAGATACAACTCACCGCTATAACTGATCCTCTGGAGATACAACTCACCATTTTAACTGTTCCTCTGTCTGGAGATACAACTCACCACTATAACTGTTCCTCTGTCTGGAGATACAACTCACCACTATAACTGTTCCTTTGGAGATGCAACTCACCACTATAACTGTTCCTCTGTCTGGAGATACAACTCACCACTATAGCTGTTCTTCTGTCTGAAGATACCACTCAACACTATAACTGTTCCTCTGTCTGGAGATACAACTCACCCCTATAACTGTTCCCCTGTCTGGAGATACAACTCAACACTATAACTGTTCCCCTGTCTGGAGATGCAACTCACCACAATAACTGTTCCTTTGGAGATACAACTCACCACTATAACTGTCCCTCTGTCTGGCGATACAACTCACTACTATAACCGTTCCTCTGGAGATACAACTCACAACTATAACTGTTCCTATGGAGATGCAACTCACCACTATAACTGTTCCTTTGGAGATACAACTCACCACTATAACTGTTCCTCTGTCTGGAGATACAACTCACCACTATAACTGGTCCTCTGGAGATACAACTCACCACTATAACTGTTCCTTTGGAGATACAACTCACCGCTATAACTGTTCCTTTGGAGATACAACTCACCACTATAACTGTTCCTCTGTCTGGAGATACAACTCACCACTATAACTGTTCCTCTGTCTGGAGATACAACTCACCACTATAACTGTTCCTTTGGAGATGCAACTCACCACTATAACTGTTCCCATGTCTGGAGATACAACTCACCACTTTAACTGTTCCTCTGTCTGGAGATACAACTCACCACTATAGCGGTTCTTCTGTCTGGAGATACCACTCAACACTATAACTGTTCCTCTGTCTGGAGATACAACTCACCCCTATAACTGTTCCCCTGTCTGGAGATACAACTCAACACTATAACTGTTCCCCTGTCTGGAGATGCAACTCACCACTATAACTGTTCCTTGGGAGATACAACTCACCACTATAACTGTCCCTCTGTCTGGCGATACAACTCACTACTATAACAGTTCCTCTGTCTGGAGATACAACTCACCACTATAACTCTTCCTTTGGAGATACAACTCACCACTATAACTGTCCCTCTGTCTGGCGATACAACTCACTACTGTAACTGTTCCGCTGTCTGGTGATACGACTCACCACTATAACTGTTCCTTTGGAGATACAACTCACCACTTTAACTGTTCCTCTGTCTGGTGATACAACTCACCACTATAACTGTTCCTCTGGAGATACAACTCGCCACTATAACTGTTCCTTTGGAGATACAACTCACCACTATCACTGTTCCTCTGTCTGGCGATACAACTCACCACTATAACTGTTTTCCTGTCTGGAGATGCGACTCAGCACTATATCTGTTCCTCTGTCTGGCGATACAACCCACCACTATAACTGTTCCTCTGTCTGGAGATACAACTCACCTCTACAACTGTTTCTCTGTCTGGAGATACAACTCGCCACTATAGCTGTTCTTCTGTCTGGAGATACAACTCACCACTATAACTGTTTCTTTTAGAGATACAACTCACCACTTTAACTGTTCCTCTGTCTGGTGATACAACTCACCACTATAACTGTTCCTCTGGAGATACAACTCGCCACTATAACTGTTCCTTTGGAGATACAACTCACCACTATCACTGTTCCTCTGTCTGGCGATACAACTCACCACTATAACTGTTTTCCTGTCTGGAGATGCGACTCAGCACTATATCTGTTCCTCTGTCTGGCGATACAACCCACCACTATAACTGTTCCTCTGTCTGGGGATACAACTCACCTCTACAACTGTTTCTCTGTCTGGAGATACAACTCGCCACTATAGCTGTTCTTCTGTCTGGAGATACAACTCACCTCTACAACTGTTTCTCTGTCTGGAGATACAACTCGCCACTATAGCTGTTCTTCTGTCTGGAGATACAACTCAACACTATAACTGTTCCTCTGTCTGGAGATGCAACTCACCACAAATACTGTTCCTCTGGAGATACAACTCACCACTATAACTGTTCCTTTGGAGATACAACTCACCACTATAACTGTCCCTCTGTCTGGCGATACAACTCACTACTATAACTGTTCCTCTGTCTGGAGAAAGAACTCACCAATATAACTGTTTCTCTGGAGATACAACTCACCACTATAACTGTTCCTTTGGAGATACAACTCACCACTATAACTGTCCCTCTGTCTGGAGATACAACTCACCACTATAACTGTCCCTCTGTCTGGCGATACAACTCACCACTATAACTGTTCCTTTGGAGATACAACTCACCACTATAACTGTCCCTCTGTCTGGAGATACAACTCACCACTATAACTGTCCCTCTGGATGGCGATACACCTCACCACTATAACTGTTCCTTTGGAGATACAACTCAGCACTATAACTGTCCCTCTGTATGGCGATACAACTCACTACTATAACTGTTCCTCTGTCTGGAGATACAACTCACCACTATAACTGATCCTCTGGAGATACAACTCACCACTATAACTGTTCCTTTGGAGATACAACTCACCACTATAACTGTTCCTCTGTCTGGAGATACAACTCACCACTATAACTGTTCCTCTGTCTGGAGATACAACTCGCCACTATAACTGTTCCTCTGGAGATACAACTCACCACTATAACTTTTCCTTTGGAGATGCAACTCACCACTATAACTGTTCCCATGTCTGGAGATACAACTCACCACTTTAACTGTTCCTCTGTCTGGAGATACAACTCACCACTATATCTGTTCCTCTTTCTGGAGATACCTCTCACCACTATAACTGTTCCTCTGTCTGGAGATACAACTCAACACTATAACTGCTCTCCTGTCTAGAGATACAATTCACCACTATAACTGTTCCTCTGTCTGGAGATACAACTCACCACTATAACTGTTCCTCTGTCTGGAGATACAACTCACCACTATAACTGTTCCTCTGGAGATACAACTCGCCACTATAACTGTTCCTTTGGAGATACAACTCACCACTATCACTGTTCCTCTGTCTCGCGATACAACTGACCACTATAACTGTTTTCCTGTCTGGAGATGCGACTCAGCACTATATCTGTTTCTCTGTCTGGCGATACAACTCACCACTATAACTGTTCCGTTGGAGATCCAACTCACCACTATAACTGTTCCTCTGTCTGGAGATACAACTCAGCACTATAACTGTTTTCCTGTCTGGAGATACAACTCACCGCTATAGCTGTTCCTTTGGAGATACAACTCCTCACTATAACTGTTCCTATATAACTGTTCCTCTGTCTGGTGATACAACTCACCACTATAACTGTTCCTATGGAGATGCAACTCACCACTATAAGTGTTCCCATGTCTGGAGATACAACTCACCACTTTAACTGTTCCTCTGTCTGGAGATACAACTCACCACTATATCTGTTCCTCTGTCTGGAGATACAACTCACCACTATAACTGTTCCTCTGTCTGGAGATACCTCTCACCACTATAACTGTTCCTCTGTCTGGAGATACAACTCAACACTTTTACTGCTCTCCTGTCTGGAAATACAACTCACCACTATAACTGATACTTTGGAGATCCAACTCACCACTATAACTGTTCCTCTGTCTGGAGATACACACCAGCAACATAACTGTTCCTCTGGAGATACAACTCACCACTATAACTGTTCCTCTGGAGATACAACTCACCACTATAACTGTTCCTTTGGAGATACACCTCACTACTACAACTGTTCCTCTGTCTGGAGATACAACTCAACACTATAACTGTTCCTCTGTCTGGAGATACAACTCACCACTATAACTGTCCCTCTGTCTGGAGATACAACTCACCACTATAACTGTTCTTCTGTCTCTAGATACAATTCATCACCATAACTCTGCTTTAGACATTTTGTTTGCATCCCTGTTGTGCTGTCTGCCTGTCTCAGCATCTTCTCTGCTGTCACTCTGTTATGGTTGACAACTCCATAGTGTCGCCCTCCCATAGTTCAAATAACCTTGACATGAGCCTGGACAACACCCTGTTGTTCTCTGCAAACATCCAAGCAGTGACTCACTCCTGCACGTTAATACTCGACAACATCCGTAGAATACGACCCTGCCTCACACAGGAAGTGGCGCAGGTCCTAATCCAGACACTTGTCCTCTCCCATACGGACTACTGCAACTCCCTGTTGGCTGTGCTCCCCGCTTGTGCTATCAAACACCTGATACTTACCCAGAATCCCGAGGCCCGTCTGGTGTTCTTCCCAAGTTCTCTGATGTCACCCCATTCCTCTGCACACTCCACTTGCTTCCAGTCGAAGCTCGCATCCACTACAAGACCATGGTGCTAACCTACGGAACAGCAAGAGGAACTGCCCCTCCCTACCTTCAGGCTATGCTTCAGGCTATGCTCAAACCCTACACCCTACTCCATTCTGCCACCTCAGGTCTCTTGGCCCTCCCACCCCTACGCTCAGCCCAGTCTAAGATCTTCTTTGCCCTGGCACCCCAATGGTGGAACCAGCTTCCCCCTGAATCTAGGACAACAGAAACTGAGAAATGATGGGCTGTGGTGGAATGGAATAGGGGGTTGGGGGTGTAGGCTCACATCTTTTTGTTTCTCTTATCTACACTGCTCAAAAAAATAAAGGGAACACTTGAAAACCTTAAAGAGGCTCCGAATTTTCGCAACTTTTTGTTAAAAATCGCGCAAAATTTCAAAGTCCTGCTAGTCATGCCAGGAATATAGTATATGCATATGATTAGTATGTGTGGATAGAAAACACTCTGAAGTTTATAGAACTGGTTAACTCATGTTTGTGACTATAAAAGAACGTGTGTTGGAAGCAAAATCCCAATGAAAACTGTTCACAAAAAAACACAAAAAATATCAATCTGCCAGTCTCTGTATTGTCTATGGCAAGGGAAAATAGATAACGTCCGGTTTACAGTTCCTACAGCTTCCGCACGATGTCGCCAGTGTTGGGAATTGTGTTGAAGTTAATCCTTGGTCAAATGAGAAATAGGCACTTCCTGTCGTCGAGTACACCCGAGGAAGTTATGAAAGGGAGAATATGGACCATGATTTCAAGACTTGCTGCTATTGAATACAGATCGCCCCGTGATCAATTTGATCGATTATTAACGTTTATTAATACCTAAAGTTGGATTACAAAAGTAGTTTGAAGTGTTTTGTCAAAGTTTATAGGCAACTTTTTTAATTTTAAAAAATGACGTTGCGTTTTTTCCTGGATCTGACGGTGTTCATAAATGGACATTTTGGGTATACAGGGACCGATTTAATCGAGAAAAAAAAAGACCCAATTGTGATGTTTACGGGACATATAGGAGTGGCAACAAAGAAGCTCGTCAAAGGTAATGAATGTTTTATGTTTTATTTCTGCGTTTTGTGTAGCGCAGGCTACGCTAATTATTTTGTTTACGTCCCATTCATGTATTTCGGGGGGTTGCATGCTATCAGATAACAGCTTCTCATGCTTTCGCCGAAAAGCATTTCAAAATCTGACATGTTGGCTAGATTCACAACGAGTGAATCTTTAATTGAGTACCCTGCATGTGTGTTTTAATGAAAGTTTGAGTTGTATCGAGTACTATTAGTTGGCGCTCTGGAATTTCCGCTGATTTTCATCCCTGTACAGGGACCGTAGCCACAACACAATGTAACTCCAAGTCAATCACACTTCTGTGAAATCAAACTGTCCACTGAGGAAGCAACACTGATTGACAATAAATTTCACATGCTGTTGTGCAAATGGAATAGACAACAGGTGGAAATTATAGGCATTTACCAAGACACCCCCAATAAAGGAGTGGTTCTGCAGGTGGGGACCACAGACCACTTCTCAGTTTCTATGCTTCCTGGCTGATGTTTTGGTCACTTTTGAATGCTGGCAGTGCTTTCACTCTAGTGGTAGCATGAGACGGAGTCTACAACCCACACAACTGGCTCAGGTAGTGCAGCTCATCCAGGATAGCACATCAATGCGAGATGTGTCAAAAAGGTTTGCTGTGTCTGTCAGCGTAGTGTCCAGAGCATGGAAGCACTACCAGGAGACAGGTCAGTACATCAGGAGACGTGGTGGTGGCCGAAGGAGGGCAACAACCCCGCAGCAGGACCGCTACCTGCAGGAGCAGGAGGAGCACTGCCAGAGCCCTGCAAAATTACCTCCTGCAGGCCACAAATGTGCATGTGTCTGCTCAAACGGTCAGAAACAGACTCCATGAGGGTGGTATGAGGGCCCGACGTCCACAGGTGGGGGTTGTGCTTACAGCCCAACACCGTGCAGGACGTTTGGCATTTGCCAGAGAACACCAAGTGCTCTTGCTCTTCACAGATGAAAGCAGGTTCACACGGGGCATATGTGACAGACGTGACAGAGTCTGGAGACGCCTTGGAGAACGTTCCGCTGCCTGCAACATCCTCCAGCATGACCGGTTTGGCGGTGGGTCAATCATGGTGTGGGGTGGCATTTCTTTGGGGGGCCGCACAGCCCTCCATGTGCTCGCCAGAGGTACCGAGATGAGATCCTCAGACCCCTTATGAGACCATATGCTGGTGTGGTTGGCCCTGGGTTCCTCCTAATGCAAGACAATGCTAGACCTCATGTGGCTGGAGTGTGTCAGCAGTTCCTGCAAGAGGAAGGCATTGATGCTATGGACTGGCCCGCCCATTCCCCAGACCTGAATCCAATTGAGTACATCTGGGACATCATGTCTCGCTCCATCGACCAAAGCCACGTTGCACCACAGACTGTCCAGGAGTTGGCGGATGCTTTATTCCAGGTCTGGGAGGAGATCCCCCACCTCATCAGGAGCATGCCCAGGCGTTGTAGGGAGGTCATTCATGCACGTGGAGGCCACACACACTACTGAGCCTCATTTTGACTTGTTTTAAGGACATTACATCAAAGTTGGATCAGCCTGTAGTGTGGTTTTCCACTTTAATTTTGAGTGTGACTCCAAATCTAGACCTCCATGGGTTGATCAATTTGATTTCCATTGATCATTTTTGTGTGATTTTGTTGTCAGCACATTCAACTATGTAAAGAAAAAAGTATTTAATAAGAATATTTTATTCATTCAGATCTAGGATGTGTTATTTTAGTGTTCCCTTAATTTTTTTGAGCAGTGTATTTTATTATTACAAAATGTGTGATCAATATGATCATTTCTCTGTATGCCTACGGGTACATGTGGTATAAACTAAGTGTGTAAATTGACATGACTATTGCACCTGTAGGGGTTACAACAAAAAAGGACAAAGCAAATAAAAACATGGTAAAAAAAATGAAATACATCTTAACAGGCCCACAGGCTGCCAGCCATGTCACTAATTTTTAAATTTTTAGTTTTAACTCGAATCTCTTTTTGTGTGTCAATTTTGATGAGCCCACCAAATTAAATAATTGTCCAGCCCATCTGGTGTTTGCCAGATTTGCCAGATGACCAATCCACCCCTGCAGCGACAGTATGTAAAACAGCATGACATATTGTTTTGCAATACCTCCATAGTCATCCTTTGAGAAGATTATGGTTAGAATTTATAGGGAAATAGCTTTTAGAGTGATCTGGGATCATGTGAAAATGGAATAGGCTCGCTGTAAAATAAACAATTTCATTGCATTTGTTTATACACTGACTGTAAAAAACATCAAGAACACCTGCTCTTTCCATGACATAGACTGACCAGGTAAAAGCTATGATCCCTTATTGATGTCAGTTGTTAAATCCACGTCAATCAGTGTAGATGAAGGGGAGGAGTCAGGTTAAAGAAGTATTTTTAAGCCTTCAGACAATTGAGACATAGATTGTGTATGAGTGCCATTCAGAGGGTGAACGGGCAAGACAAAATATTTAGGTGCCTTTGAACGGGGTATGGTAGTAGGTGCCAGGCTCACCAGTTTGTGTCAAGAACTGCAACGCTGCTAGAGTTGGTTTTTCCGCAATTGTGGTGGTTCTGGGGACAAAGGGGGAGGGGGTGCATCTCAATATTAGGAAGGTCTTCTTAATGTTTGGTGTACTCAGTGTATACAGTACCTTGATGTCTTTGCGCTATGCTACAGGGTATCATCCCCATGCATTGTTAAGGGCTGCTAGCGTCTATGATGCTTTTACTCTACAGGATGTCAGAAGGTGAATTCACCAATTTGTAAGTCGCTCTGGATAAGAGCGTCTGCTAAATGACTTAAATGTAAATGTAAATGTCTTGTCTGGTTAACAATATCTCTTAATAATTAACTGTTCTATGAAATAGGGTTTACTTTTTATGAAAAATAATAATGCATTGGTTTATGAGGAACTAAAAAGATGACTAGTGTGTTCAGAAAGCAAGGAGGTTACTGTACTGTAGATATTCATAAATACCCACTGAGAGTCAAAAGTCATCCTGAGTGTATTTAGAGCAGACTGGTTGCAGTGTTCTAAGAAATTGCAAGAGATCTTTGCTTGTATCGTGTACATGATAAACAATCAAAGCTCAAAATAAAAATAAATACTTTCAAGCCAGTTCTGAGACGTATAAAGAAATAAGACAACAAAAATATGTAAATAAACAGAATAGTGTGCCTCAGGAGGAAGATGATGTAAAGTATGGAGGCCCATTAGTCAGCCCATGGGTGCATCTAAAACGGCACCCTATTCCATATAGTGTACTACTTTTGACTGACCAGCTGAGTCTTGTTAAATCCACTTTAATCAGTGTAAATGAAGGGGAGGAGGCAGGTTAAATAAGTACTTCTATGTCTTTATGTAATTGAGACATAGATTGTGTATGTGTGCCATTCAGAGGGTGAATGAGCAAGACAAAATATTTAAGTGCCTTTGAACGGGGTATGGTAGTAGGTGCCAGGCCCACCGAATATAGTCTGTCAAGAACGGCAATGCTGCTGGGTTTTTCACGCTCAACAGTTTCTGTGTGTATCAAGAATGGGTTCATCCAGCCAAATTCACACGACTGTGGGAAGCATTGGAGTCATCCCTGTGGAATGCTTTCGACACCTTGTAGAGTCCATACCCCGACGAATTGAAGCTGTTTTGAGAGAAACTCAATATTAGGGGGTTCCTAATGTTTTGTACACTCAGTGTACTTTGTTTGCGCATTCATTGTGTAATTGGTATAAATCAATATCTCAACAACTAAACATATCACACCAACAGCCGTGAAATACTGTCCTGTTTTTCATGGCCGTACATTTTTCACACCCCTTTACTTTTTCCACATTTTGTTGCGTTACAGACTGAATTTAAAATGGATTCAATTGAGATTTTGTGTCACTGATTTACACACAATACCCCATAAAGTCAAAGTGGAATTTTGTGTGTAGAACATTTGAGAAATGAATTATAAAAAATCAATGCTGAAATGTCTTGAGCCATTAAGTATTCAACACCTTTGTTATGGCATTCCTAAAGAAGTTCAGAAGTACAAATGTCCTTAACAAATTGCATAATAAGTTGCATGGACTCATTCCGTGTTCAATTATAGTGGTCAACATTGTTTTTGAATGACTGTACCCCACACATACAATTATCTGCAAGGTCCCTTAATCCAGTAATTAATTTAGAGCACAGATTCAACCACACAGACCCGGGAGGTTGTTCAATGCCTCACAAAGAAGAGCACCGATTGGGAGATGTGTAAAAATAAAAAAGCAAATGCTGAATATCCCTTTGAGCATGGTGTAGATATTAATTTGGCTTTGGATGCTGTATCAATACACCCAGTCACTACACAGATACAGGCGTCCTTCCTAACTCAGTTGCCGGAGAGGAAGGAAATCTCTCATTGATTTCATTATGAGGCCAATGGTGATTTTAAATCAGTTACAGAGTTTAATGGTTGTGATACGAGAAAACTGAGGATGCATCAACATTGTAGTTATGCCACAATACTAACCTAAATGACAGAGTGAAAAGAAGGCATAATAAAAAATGATCCAAAACATGCATCCTGTTTGCAACAAGGCACTAAGGTAACACTGCAAAGAAATGTGGCAAATAAGTGTACTTTTGTCCTGTGTTATGTTTGCGGCAAATCCAACACAACACATCACTGAGTATCACTCTTCAAATGTTCAAGCATGGTGGTGGCTGCATCATGTTATGGGTATGCTTGTGTAGGGAGTTTTTTAGGATCTTCCTGAGTGGACTAGCTACAGTTTTGACTTGAATTGGCTTGTGGCTTATGGCAAGACCTGAATATTGCTGTCCAGTAATGATCAACAATCTACTTGACAGAGCTTGAAGAATTTTTAAAAGAAAAATTGACAAATATTGTACAATCCAGGCGTGCAAAGCTCTTAGAGACTTACCCCAAAATACACAGCTGTAGTCGTCGCTAAAGTACTACTTCAAAGTACTGACACAGGTGTGAATACTTATGTAAATGAGATATTTCTGTGTTTCATTGTTAACAAATGTGCAACAATTTACAAAAACATGTTTTCAATTTGTCATTATGGGGTATTGTGTGTAGATCGGTGAGAAACATTTTTTTTAAAGAAAAAAAAAAGAGAAAGAAATTCTGTCTGTAACACAACAAAATGTGAAACAAGTCAAGGGGTATGAATACTTTCTGAAGTCACTGTACGTGCAGCCATCATAAATATTTGTGTAATCACCCAAGGCCATTAGAAAGGTGTTAATTTCCAGTTTAGGTTGTGTTTCTATCTCTCCTTTCTCCCCTGTGTCTCTATGTCACTGTCTGTCTCTGTGTTTCTACTCTCCTCTGTGTCTCTCTGTGTGTCTGTGTCTCTGTGTGTCTCTTCGTCTCTGTCTCTTTGTGTCTGTCTCTCCTCTCTCCTGTCTGTCTCTGTGTGTCTCTGTGCCTCTCCTCTCCTCTGTGTCTCTCTGTGTGTCTGGGTCTCTCCGCTCCTCAGCAATGGCATTAGTGATTTATTCTTCTGCTGTTGGCTCTGTCTGTCCTGCTGTCTTCAGCAAAATCGCTGCATGCTGGCTTTTCTCTGAACACACCTCTCCTCTCGTCTCACAGCGCAATGCACACATACATACATACACACACACCTCCTCTCCTCTTCTCCAGCACAGTGCAGGCTAGCAGTACAGTAATGCATTCAGGAAATGATGAAAAGATGTTAGATGTTGGTCCGCCCTACCCCCCTGGGTAGCTGTGATTAATCATAGATTCGTTCCTACTGGTTGGTGTCCTCTGACTTTTTAATCATCACAGAACCCTTCATCTCTCCACCTGCTTTCTCCATCCCCTGCCAACTCTAAGATGTGCGGTTGAAAATGCTGTGGTTTTGGTTATTGTTGCTGTTAGGATGACCACTCTGCACCACGGCTCCTCTGTCAGCCCTGAACTACGACTGTGAGAGCGGTGTGTCGGCCTACTCTACACTCTTCGAAAAATGGTTTCCAAAGGGGTTTTAAAGCTGTCCCCATAGGATAACCCTTTTTGGTTCCATGTAGAACTATTTTGGATTCCATGTCAAACCCTCAATGGAAAGGGTTCTACATGGAACCAAAAAGGGTTCTTCAAAGGGTTCCCCTATGGGGACAGCCGTAGAACCCTTTTAGATCCTAGATAACACCTTTAGTGTGGTCCTAGTGTGTGTGTGTGTGTAACCATAATCAAAGCAAAGTGGTTCTTGCCAACACATGATTAAGAAGAGACTGTTCAGCTCTCATGTGGGCCGTCACTATTGGTGCCAGGCAGTACAGTCCCCTCCTAGTCCCCATAAAGGGACAGTAAGGGAACCACGCCGCAGCAGTTCTGGACTGGGTTCAGATTACTGCTGTTGTTGGGGGAAATGGATTAGACATATTAAAAGCAGTAAATGACCACAGGCCCCAGTCAGACAATGGCTGCATCCCATTACATCCTATTCCCTTTAGAGTGCACTACTTTCAAAGGTAGTGCACTATAAAGGGACGATGGGTGCCATTTGGGATGCAGACCAGTTTTTACATATTCCAAACACCCATTGAAGAAAGACTGATATGTCTAGTAAAACAGAATGACGAACACAACAATCTGGCTGATTCTACCAGGCTAGTACTGTACTGTGGAATGTGGGTTAGAGAGGCTTTAGTTTGCATGAGTAAATATAAAGACAGGGTGGTGTTTAATGTCCAGATGAAGTTTATCTCTGACATTTAGAGGCATTAAACCTATCAGATCCAAGGCAAATATCTTTGATCTGTCTGTAAATAACTAGGCTTTAAAAAAGCATCAAACCAACAGCATCCCACAGCACAGCACCAAAACAGCATGTGATATGCTGTCTGACTGACTGACTGTCATGCCTCCTGTTATTTGTCTTAATAAAATGACCAATTTTACGGAACGAAAAAAACCTAAAACTAAAAACA
This sequence comes from Oncorhynchus masou masou, assembly GCF_036934945.1. NCBI lineage: Eukaryota > Metazoa > Chordata > Actinopteri > Salmoniformes > Salmonidae > Oncorhynchus > Oncorhynchus masou. The sequence goes on along the minus strand of NC_088223.1, from coordinate 30,504,362 downwards.
TGGAACGTCTAAGTAATTTCCCCATTGTTTACATTACAGGATGTGTTCCACCCTGAATATAACAGGTGCAAACTTTCCCACCTGTTCACACTCAGTCGGATGTAAACCTGGCTATTTGTCAACATAATGGACTTTCAGATACCTTTGGCACCTTTTATGTAGCCTCAGCATCTGTAGACATCACCCTGTGTACAAAAGTAATGAGTGGAATTTACCTGGTGTTAGCACATATACAGGCCTGGATACGAGCACAGTAGTGAAACTGACAATATACAGCCATATGGCCTGAGTTCACCTGAGTGCACTGCCTGCCACTGACCATGAAAATGACAGTTACTGACCAAGGCAATGACAGTTAATGACCATGGCAATGACAGTTAATGACCATGGCAATGACAGTTAATGACCATGGCAATGACAGTTAATGACCATGGCAATGGCAGTTAATGACCATGGCAAGGACAGTTAATGACCATGAAAATGACAGTTACTGACCAAGGCAATGACAGTTAATGACCATGGCAATGACAGTTAATGACCATGGCAATGACAGTTAATGACCATGGCAATGACAGTTAATGACCATGACAATGGCAGTTAATGACCATGGCAAGGACAGTTAATGACCATGAAAATGACAGTTACTGACCAAGGCAATGACAGTTAATGACCATGGCAAGGACAGTTAATGACCATGGCAATGACAGTTAATGACCATGGCAATGACAGTTAATGACCATGGCAATGGCAGTTAATGACCATGGCAAGGACAGTTAATGACCATGGCAAGGACAGTTAATGACCATGGCAAGGACAGTTTTGACCATGGCAATGACAGTTACTGACCGAGGCAAGGACAGTTACTGACCATGGCAAGGACAGTTTAATGACCATGGCAATGGCAGTTAATGACTATGGCAATGGCAGTTAATGACTATGGCAATGGCAGTTAATGACCAAGGCAAGGACAGTTACTGACCATGGCAAGGACAGTTACCGACCATGGCAAGGACAGTTACTGACCCTGGCAATAACAGTTACTGACCATGGCAAGGACAGTTTATGACCATGGCAATGACAGTTAATGACCATGGCAATGACAGTTAATGACCATGACAATCACAGATAATGACCATGGCAATGACAGTTACTGTTTTGAGAGAATGACAGGCAGGAGACATAGGTAAGGCGTAGAACAAAATAGGGCAGTTTTTTTCCATCCTGTCCACTAATTAATGACCCATAGAGATGTAGGAGACAGCTGTATAACTCAGTGTTAAACGGAGAGAAAGATGGTGAGCATAAGAGAACAAGC